>NC_056530.1:2030618-2085351 GCF_019175285.1 Sceloporus undulatus
CACTGAGCAACTGGGGGCAGATGGGAAAAAGTAATAGAAGCCCAAAGTAGGGCAACCAAAATGGTGAAGGGTCTGGAAACCATGCCCTATGAGGAAAGACTCAGGGAGCTGGGTATGTTTAGCCTGGAGAAAAGAAGGTTAAGAGGTGATATGATAGCCCTGTTTAAATATTTGAAGGGATGTCATATTGATGAGGGAGCAAGCTTGTTTTCTGCTGCTCCAGCGACTAGGACCCAGAGCAATGGATACAGGCTAGAGGAAAAGAGATTCCACCTCAACATTAGGAGGAACTTCCTGACAGTAAAGGCTGTTTGACAGTGGAACATACTCCTTCTTTGGAGTGTAGTGGAGTCTCCTTCCTTGGAGGTCTTTAAACAGAGGCTGAATGGCCATCTGTCGGGGATGCTTTGATTTGGATTTTCTGCATGGCAGAATGGGGTTGGACTGGATGGACCTTGTGGTCTCTTCCAACTCTATGAGGGCAGCAGCACAAAGCAACTCTGGATTGTTTTCAATTACTTTTACTAAACTGAGTCCAGGCCAGCTGTTTATTGCTGATGTCTCTCAACCCCATAGAAGAACAGAGTTTATAATTTTTGTGGGTTTTTCAGGCTATGATGGTTGACATTTTGTCACAGCTGCTGGCAAAACATCACAAATAAACTCTTCTAGAGCCTCATAGCCTGAAAAACCCACAAAAAACTATGGATAGTGGCTGTGAAAGCCTTTGATTTCACAAGTCAGAGTTAAGTCTCTTGGTGAATTAGATGAAAGTGTTAATTTAGATATTTGCTTTCCCCTAGTTAGGTGAAATCCTGTGATAGCATACCTACAATTGTGTGTGTTGTGTCTTCAAGTCATTTCTGACCTAATGGCAACCTAATGGCTTTTCTTGGCAAGATTTGTTCAGATTAGGTTTGCCATTGCCCTCTCCTGAGGCTGAGAGAGTGTGACTTGCCTGAGGACACCCAGTGGGTTTCCAGGGCTGAGTGGGGGACTTGAACCACAGTCTCCTAGAGTTCTAATCCAACAAACTACTACACCATACTGGCTCTATTTAGTAGGTTGGCTATTATGGTATATTTGCCATTCCAATGCATTTCTAAACTACATAAAAAGTGTATAATTGACATTGTGGATTAACTGAAATTTAACTTGTCCTTCCAGGGGAGAGGGAAATCAACACAAGTAAACAGTTACCTGCTGGTGCATCAAACAGCGCTTCTAATCTAACAAACCATGAATTGCTGGCTGGGGAAAGAACATCATTGCTAACTTCTCTGATTCAACCAGTACTCATGCAAGAATACAAACAACAAGTTGTAGAGAAACCACAACACATTTCTCCATGGAATTCTTTCCTGGCTGAACCCCAGAGTAACAGCTGTGTCCTCAGTTATATTAAAGGAGAAGATTCTACTACTGCACAAGGGGAGAACCCTCTCTCCTTAAACTTCAGTCAGCACCAGAAAGAGAAGGGGCTTCTTGATCAGGGAGCTGTGTCTAAGTCACCTTTAAGAGAGAAAAATGGTGATTGGAAAAAAGAAAAACCAGCCACCGTAGCTTGTCAGGGTAGTCCAAACCTGAAGATAGAAAGAGCTTCAGATAAAAGAACTAAAGGTTGTAGAAGATACAAACCACCATCTTCTTGTAATGATAGCTCCTTCATAGAATCCTCTGACTCTGAGAATATAGATCCTCAGCTGGGGACAAATATAACAGAAATGAGCCCTATGAAAAACTTCAGCAAAACTCTACCTGGGTTCTGTTTGAAATCTAATGGCATTTGTAGTGAGAACAGTCAGGTAGATGTGACCAACTCCTTGTTCACGCAAGATTCAGAGGGCCACAAAGTCATTTCTCACCGCTTTTTTCGTGAACAAACTCCGCTGTCTCAACAAGGCAAAAGCAGCTCAGGAGTAAGCCCATCCCATAAGAACTGCTTTGGGGCTTGTTATCCTGTGGAGAGAAGGCCCCATGTCTCTCCGGGCAGGAGCTTGTCTGTTCTAGCAGACATTAGTCAGAAATCATGTTATGACTTGCTATTCACAGAGGATTCAGAAGGCAATAAAGTCCTTAAACACTAACTCATAATTGCTCTGTGGGATAAATGCCCCCAGTGCTTACTTACAAAACAGATACAGACAAGGCTTAAAGGTGCACTGTATTTATATTGCCTACAACTGTGTAGTGCATGCTCAAGCCATTCTGCATGCTGGTTGTCCAGCAGAGGAAGTACAGAAAGAATACTGTCATCACGGCCCAGAAGCCTAATCCTCCCAATTTGGAAAATAGGCAGCTGAATCTATTCGTATGAATAAGTAATGAACCTGTCTGACATTCTAGGATTACAGCCTTTCCTGTTGCTGCAATACACTTTTGTATGAAAAAAATCTGTTCTTGTGCTGGTAATAAAGATTGTATTCTGATTCTTAAACTGCCTTTTCTTTCTTGGGAGTCATAAGAACACCACCTACCTTCTGGTTTTCTGCAATTTTCTTCCCTAGCAGATGGAACAGAAGTGTAATAAGAGTGCCTGCTCTTGCTCTTGAAAGTAAGTGTTGAGGATGAGGATTAAAAATAAACTGCACGCATCCCTAACATCTCCTAGCCTGTCCAAACCTCATATTTCCCCCCTCAGGCCATTAAGTCTTAAACCTAGTCACTTGGAAGCAGGCGTGGGATTAACTACATGACAGAATTCACAGGGCCTTCTCAGCCCTATAAAAGAGGCCAGAGTATCTTTGGATCTAGTTGAGCTACAGCTGGTTCTTCCCCAACCTGTTCAGATCCTTACACTCTAAGTAAACTGAAGTACATTCTAAGTACACTATAAGCAGGCTGAAGCCTATGAAAGCTCGTTCTGCCAATTTCTTTCAGTTAGTCTCAAAGGTGCTACAAGATCTTTCTACATACTGATTCCACAGACTAGCATGGCTATATCTTTGAATTCTATCTCACTTCCATGTCAGCACATTTCAATGCACACAGCAGAGCAATTTCCCTGCAGCAGGAGCCATCACAGTTGCCTAATAATCTACTATTCAGAAAAATCACAACTAAAACTATAGTTTTTTGTGGGTTTTTCGGGTTATGTGGCCATGTTCTAGAAGTTTATTCCTGATGTTTTTCCAGCATCTGTGGCTGGCAACTTCAGGAAGAAACTCTTCTAGAACATGGCCACATAGCCTGAAAAACCCACAAAAAACTATGGATGCCAGCCATGAAAGCCTTTGACTTCACAACTAAAACTATTCTCCCAACTTAGCTGGATATGTTTAAAACCAAGTCACTAGCCTTGAAAGCCATTTTTTCTAAAGGGGTCAGCTGAGTAGGAAGAACCAATGCTGACTTTTCATTAATGTAAGAAATGTACTTAGCAGTCTTGGGTATTTAATTGTCTCTGTGCCATAAAATATAAATGTGATAAATATCTATCTCTGTTTTTGAATAGCTAGGTAGAATATGGGTTTGAACAGGAAAGAAAATGCTGAAGTGGAAACCTGCTCTAAGCTATACAAGAAACTGATAATGATGTAGTGTACTGGCTTGAGATAACTTATTTTAAAGCAAAACGCCTTCACTGCTTATGAGAGGTATCTGAATACATCCTGTAAAGTAACCATACTTTAATTTTCGCTGTGTCTATCAATCTTCAAGAAGCTATGGCGAAGTGTATTACTGGTAATACTTTTAAGCATGTGGTCAAAGGCTACAGAGGACCAACATCTCTCTGATTACAAGTATTTGTAATGAGCTCTTAAGCTGCTTTTTCATCTAGAAAAAGGACTCCCATACTGTAAGACAAAGTGATGGCTGAGACTATTGAATGCTGGTGGAGGTCTGGGTGGATAACACCTACAAGGCAACTGCACAATGGAGTTTTCCCAGTTCATCTCCAGCAAGTCTGGCCATTTGGGTGGGAGGTAGAGCTGCACCGGTGCCATCCAGCTGCAGTTGCACAGCCTGGAAAAACAGCTATACAAGGAGTTTCTGGATATCTCTTTGTACAAAATCCATAATAATAGTTAACAGTGGCATAAACACAAAAGAGAATTCTGGCCACAGCCTCCTACTAACTATCAGCACTGGGGTATCTTATCAGATCTATGTGGACTTGATCCTCTTAATGGTCTGTTCCAAAGGGATTTCAAAGAATACCTTTTATTTTCATTCATTCTGTTTGCTAAGGGAAAAAAGCAAGCGCTTTAGAATTTGTCTTCTCTAGTGCCAGGGAAAAAGAAAGGGTGAAGCAAAACTTTTCTTGCTTGGAAGTCATCAGGGGCTGGTAAGACTAGGAGGCTACACGCAGAACCATTTTCAACAGCATACGCCGGTATCTGCCATCAAAGGAGAGGGATTTGTGGAGAAAGGCTTAAAACAACCATAAAAAGATGTTTCTATATAGGAACTTTGAAAAGATGAATTTACACACTCAAAAATTGCAACAAAATTAATAGTTCATTTTTAATTTAACTTACCACTATGTCAGTCACTTGCAAATTTCACCGGAGAGGTATCTTTACTAACAACACTTCATTTCAAAACGGTCTGGAAAACTATTTGCCCTTTTAAAAAATTGTATCTCTTAGCTGTGTGGAAAGAAACATTGCAAAAAGACAGTTCTTCTTGCCTAGCGGTTATTTCCACACACACATTCATGCAGGAAACCTAATCCCTAAGAGATATTTGATGTTCTGAGGAAGGCAGCCACTGTAGAGAAAAATCTTAGGAGCACAATAATTTGCTTTACAAGGTAACAAATGAGCATATTGTCAATTCTTTTTCATGTTTACATCTTCATCCTTCAAGGCAAATTTTCTTCTTAAAACCTCTGCTATAAGAACTGCAGGATCTTCCTCTTTCAGTAAAGTTTTGTTCCTAAAAATAATACACAAAATAAAAGATATTAACAGGAGCCCAAACAGAGTACACCATGACCCAATACTCACTTCTCACTTTTTAATAACTATAGTTTTTAATAACTATAGAGATCAGTCCGAAATACCTGAGATTACTTAACGGCTGACAACCTAAGGCTGATGGACAAGTGTGAATTTGCTATCAGCTTTATCTACAATCTTAAGATCTTTCAAGAAGATTAAAAAGCATCAATACAAAGGGGAGATAGAAGAGAGAGAACTTCAGTACTATTATTTGTTTTTCTAAAGGCCAGACTTTATTGCATTTAACCAAAGGTCATTACAATTTGTCAGATTCTGCTAACAAAAATTATCAGAAGTGGAATACTGGCTGAGATGCACAAATAGCAGTTCATCACATGCACCATGTGACACCCATCTCCCCATCCAATAGTTGCCAAGCCTCATGGAGGGTGTCATTAAATGTCATTAAATTAAATGGGAGATGACTGAGCAGTACAACAGTTCTTCACAAAGGACCAGTAACAACACCACTTGCAATGGGAATGGGAGGCAGTTTCCCCAGCTATTTACCGCTGCACTGTGATGCATGGGGCTTGGCAACTGCTGGAGGGAGTTGAAGGGGGCAAGCGAAAAGCCCCCTTTGCCTGGTTCAAAATTAAACATATACTCACACAACCTCCGGTTTGTCATTGACAGGCTTCCTGCCACAACCTACTCTTAAAGCACTTTGGAATTGTAAAAAAATAAATAAAATTATTATTATTATTATTATTATTATTATTATCCTTTATTTATAAAACGCTGTACATTTACACAGCGCAAAATCAAATCAAAGATGTATTGGTAGTCTTTCAAAATGTGAACTTTTTAAAATTACAGATAAAATAAGTACATAATATCCTATTTAGTTCAAACAAATAATTTCACAAGGACGCCAAAGACCAGCACTGTCCCATCATTCTTGTAGCAAATGAGGCCATTTGATTATGTTCATCTAGTTGAAAACTGCCCCCAAAACATTTTCACATTCACACATTTCCACATTCAGAGTAAGATGGACCAAGAACAAGCCAAAAGAACTCTAGTTCTTATACAGACCTTGCTAGCTTTACTCACTAAGGTCCAAAACACATATAATAATACAGTTTGAGACTGCTTTAACTGCTCTGGCTCAATGCTAGGGGATCTGGGAATTGTAGTGTGTTGTGGCACCAGAGCTCTCTGACAGAGAAGGCTAAATGCCTCACAAAATTACAGTTCCCAGAATTCCCTAACATTGAGCCAGGGCAGTTAAAGCGGTCTCTAACTGGATTATTTCTGCAGTGTCTTCTGGACCTAAGAAACATTACACTGTAATATCACTTTAAGCAGCTGAATCAAGATTTTCTTCAACATTTATCTCATGCAGAGCTGTGTGATTTGTTTGACAGTATTCCAATATAACCAAGCAGCATCTACCGTGAATTAGTTGCTTTACAAATTCATCTGACAAAGTGAGAAGCCTTTTCTTATTTCTAGAACTTTGTGTTACACCCAAAACTTGTTAATAAGACATGCAACAATGTGAACTAACACCGTTCTTTCATTTAGCCAATGCCACCATTTCACTTTCCTCCAAGATGCCAAGATGAGAATAAAATTCCTGCATCCCTTGCTACAAAAGTGCATCATGGCAAACTCTCCCTGGTTAAAGGTTCACGGCGTCAGAGATGAGATTTCTAAACATTATCCCAAGGACCCATGGTCTGGTCCACCCAGGAAATTTCCCTGCAAGCATCTGACAATTTATGTCCTAATGCCTGTACGTCCACAATGTTTTCTACTCTCTTCACTCAGCAATAAACAGCTGTGCTTATCTAAACAGGACATACTCCATCCACTCCTTTGAGAGCTCTTGTTTGCAGCTGCTCTTTGCAAAGCACAAAGGGGTGTGTGTGTGTGTGTGTGTGTGTGTATCAGCTGGGCTGAGAGGCTTGGTTGCTGGAGCTGCACAGATTTTACAACACCTCTGCTGCACACACTTTATAGTGCAAAGTAGAGAACCACCAGGACGTTTAAGTGTTCAACTAGGACACTGGGAGACCAGGGTTGAAATCCTTGCTTGACCATGGAAACCCACCTTGAGACAAATCACACACTTTCAGCCTCAGAGGATGGCACAAGCAAGCCCCCCCCCCCAGTAAATTTTGCTAAGAAAACCCCATGAGAAGTTCACCTTATGGTCACCATAAACAAGAAATGTCTTGAAGGCACAGAACAACAAGTACAAAAGCACAGCCTTTGTACTTATTGTACATTTCTGCACAATTTGTGTATTATTGTTAAGAAAAGAACAAGTTTACCTTTTTCCCCAAAAGAAGAATGCTATGCTAATATTCCTACCATGGGATGTATACCACTCACAGACTAGTCACAGCTACAAGTATGGACTAGTAAATACAGTTATGTATGTGGAAAGTCACAAGTCAATCTGTCTGCTTTACAAAGCATACAATCTATAAAATTTGCAACCTGAAAATTGTATTATTTATGTAAAAACAAAGGAAATCTGATAAAATCACAATTGAACTTGTTGAGGAAAAAGCTGTTAATGATACGCAAAAATTGGCCAACATATGGAGACATAACTCCATCACAAACTGCTATCCTTAGAGGAACAGATTTGTTGTTGCTGTTGTGTCCCTTGAAGTGGTTTCCAATCTATGACGACCATAAAATGAACTTACCAGGGTTTTTGTTTCGAGGCAGTTTGTCTTTGAGGCCGAGAGACAATGACTTGCCCACAGCCACCCAGTGGGTTTTCATGGCCAAGTAGGGACTTGAATCCTGGTCTCCAGAGTTATATCCAATGTTCAAACCACTACACCGCTCAGAGGAACTAGTTACAACTGAGTAACTCCTCTATTATTGGATATTTTGACTGATGGAAGCTACCCAAAGCTGAAGGTAAAAGAGCCTGATGGAGATGAATGAAACCTGCTGCTTCTTGTAATCTTATTCATTGATTAGGAATAACCTCCAAATTAGAAGAAATACATGCTGTGACAGAATGATTCCATTTCATTATCTTAATTTCCCTCTCAGACTTGAATAAACACTTAAGCCAAAAAAAAATATATGCTCAGCAGAAAGCAGTGCTCTGTTCTGCATTAAATTTAGCTCCTTAGGAGACTGGAGGGGAAAAATTGAGGGCAGATGACGCAAAACCTAGCCACATAATTTACACTTTAATTCAATGTTTCCATGGTATTGCACTGGTTATTATCAAAATTAAATTGCTCTTACTGGATTGTGCATTAAATGGATATGGAAGATTGCAACGATTTAAAAAAGAGCTCTATTTGCAGCATTTTCATACCGTCTACCTAACGAAGGCGACACAACTCCAGCATCATTATATTCAACAAACAGTAGAGTTTTTAAAAACCTTTAGAATTAAGATGGTTAATTGTTTCCAAATTTGAATGGGCAACCCCCCTCAAACATTCCTAATAAATATAAAAACCCTAAAATGAGTGCTGGCAAAAATCACTATTTGGCAAGTATTCCCAGCTTAGTAGCATTCATATGCACAGTCATATATTTTACTCTTCTTTATCATACATTCCACTGAGCTCAACAGGCATACATGGATGAGGATTATCCCAGTTGCCTTCAAAAACAAGTGATCTGAACCCACGTCTCCCTAACCAAAGGCCATAATTCTGGCATAGGTATAGTGTAACACACTGTCAGTGAATTCACTCAATTCTGAGAGGAAATGGAAAAACGCAGAGAAACAGCAAGAAATGAGACATTATTGCTGATCTTTAAAACTTGCTGCTATTGGTCTCTGTGTCTGAAATTATAAAAACCTCTTGCAAAATAGGGGTTCAGAAATGCCAGAGCTGCAGGAAGTAGTTAGAACAAATGCATCCAAAATAGGGTTGTAAGTACCTGCTTCTTTGGTCAGCTCAGAGGACAAGAATGGCCTCCATATGATTGAGTGTTGGAAATTTCCAGATATTGCCACCTTTCTTACAGGCTACAAAGGACACGTATGAATGGATAGTAACTTCAATGGATTTACATACACATCTGCTCTAACCAATGAAAACATAACCCCAATCTTAAGAAAGGACTATCAACCATCTCTTATGAAGTTTTGCACTGTAGTGGCAAAACAGTCAAAGTACATTAAAAATAACTAATCTCAACTAGCCACAGCACTAACAACCGGTAGATATGATTTCATGTAAAGCAAGACTGCAAGCTTCCAATCGATAAAGAAAAAGAATTTTAGGGATGGGGAAAAAAACCAAAGAACAAACAAAAACAAAACAAAACTTACAAGTCTTTGTTCTGTTTCATCCTATGAATGTCTTTAAGAATGCCCATCATATCTGCAAAACTGCTGGCCTTTGACAGAGACACCGAATCTTCATCGTCGGAATCCTTTGGGTCTGCTTTACAACATTCAGAGGTTGCAGAACAAAGCATGGAAACAGATGGAAGCTCTGGGCTTTCTAATTCTGCCTCCTCCTCTGTGATATCACTAATGACAAAGGAAGTTGTAGATTGGAATGAGGATCCGAAACAAGGTAAAGGAGAAGAGACATTTGAACTTCCTGGAGATAATAAATCTGGCGTTAATGAAGAAGAAGCTGAAAAAGAGAACAATATATATAGACATAAACCTAGTGCCAAACTACAGGTTTTATTCTGTGAAACAGAACACATGTTCAGTCTACATCTTAGCCAACAAAATACATCACTGGCCCTTGTCCCACATCTCTTAGTTAGATGCTCTTCCAATGCAGAGTTAGGCATCACTCCTTCCCATGCGCTCCCTTTACAAGTTACATCACTTAGATAGCAATACTGTAATACAGTGTGCCTTTCCCTTATGCAGGGATTTGTTCCGGACCACTCTGCGTAAGGGAAATACCATGTATGTTGGAGCCCCATTGAAAACAATGAGGCTTGTGCCTGCGGTGTGCATTTCCAGCCGCGGCTTTCAGCATATGCTGAAAGCCACGTATGATGCGGGCGCACTGTATTTAGAAGTCTATGGTTCTAATCTTGGGGCCTCAATAAATGGAATTCTCAAAAGAACTCTAGCAGAAAGAAGTTGTTGGTATTGTCCATACTGACTGTAAGCAAACTGGCCGACTGAGACATAGGCCACTACTCCAGATTAACTAAATCCCAACTTTCCTTTTTCTGTTAGAACCAGTCCTGCCCTCTTGCACAAATCACTTCCTTTCATGTGTTAAATTGAAAGCCACTAGGCAAAAAGGGAAGGTGTTTCTGTGTGACAATTTCCAGAAGCAGGGATCCTTCCTTTTAGAGTACATAAGACTTGGTGAAAAACTGCAAATGGAAAGTACAAGGGAGTGACAGTGATTACTCATGGCTTAATACTGCAAAATGTTCCAGGCTCAACTGATAGTATCTGCAGTAAAAATACTGTTGGCTTTTCGTATCCATGGGTATCTGTTCTGGACCCCCTCCCCAGAAGATAAGGGGGGAAAAAGCAGGACTTCAAGTACTGTTGTCCCCAATGGCAGTGTGGCCACATGTACACACCTCCACTGAGAACAACGGGACTTGCCATCCACAGATGCTCAGATCTGCGGACAGTGAGTCTAAGGATAGCAAGACCCCCTGTATTCTCAAGTTGCAGGTGATGGAAAAAACTCTTTTTGCTCAAGACCTGGAGAGCAGTTACTAGCTTAAGTAGATAATACGGGACCATATTAATAAATAGTCCCACCGGGGGCAATGCAGCTTTCTATATTCATAGAAATAAGATGTAACAGATAAGATGCATCCAATATACCAGTGCTTCAAAGCCCTGAGATGAAAAGTAATGTAAACTGACCATTTACAACAGGAAATTACATTTTGATGTGGACGGTAAATATCAGAGTATACTGACTATTCACAGATAATACAGATCTCTATAAATATATCTAAACTCATCCCACAGATTCTATTATCTTGGTATGGGTCAACCAAATTGTTCATCCAATATCCTATTGGATAGTGGCTGAATGGAAGGATTTCTTAATAGTAGAAGCAATGGCTGTATTCATATTAATATTAGTTTTATTAAAGTATATAGTAATCAGTTGATACAAAGATGGTGTGGTTATAAAATTGCTTTAGCAAAACATTGGAAATGAAATGCAGCAAGAAAGGCTTAATACTTTAAAAAAATTCTGAGAAGAAAAATCTTTAAAATGTATTATTTAAAAGAGTTAACTGCAATACAATTTATGATGTCAAAATCATAGAGTTCATTTTGTGTAATGTGAATTAGAGACTGTCGGGGAACTAGAAGTCAGTGGGCACATTTGGTCATTGTCTCTAAAGAAGTGCAGCATTCATTACAAGTGGGAGGACTATGTTGGGTAAGGATACAGTTCTCTGGTAAACAGCAACCACAGTGTGCTAAATACACATAGAAAAGAAAAGTACGTCAAGGTAGGGCAGATCAGTATGCAAAGGGATCGTGTTGCACCTTTAAGAAAGAAGCTGGTCACTTTCCTTCTTTTAGTCAGTCTCAAAGGTGCTACAAAATACGTTTGCATACTGATTTTCCAGCTATGTCTTTGAATAGATGGCAAAGGTTCACATAACTGAGTTCAAAAGATAATGTTTGGCTTTACATCTGCTCTGATTATATCAAGTTTTTACAGCCTGTGGCATCACAAGACTTTAAGTGCAGCCTTCTAGGGACACTGCAATCCCAATGCCCACAATTCATCCTTCTGTCACCACTAGTTGCATACAATTCACCCTTTCCTTCTTGCTGCTACTATTAAGCTGAATCTTGAGACCCCATGAGTAATTCAATGACTTACAGAAGAGTTCAAACCAAGATTTTCAAGTTCCAAGTAGATGCTCTCAAGGTGTGATTTTCTATAAATAAGACATTTTCACATTTCAATGCCCAAAGTCAATGATGACTAGCAAACTAGAGTTCACCCATATTCATGGTGGGGGTCAGAATAGTAAGAGTGGGAACTGACCTTGGCCAGCCTGGCATGTTACAGATAGTGTTCTTGCAGCTGCTGGGAAGCTGCTAGGAGGAACTCTGGCTCCCTCCGCTCATTGTGTCATTTATAGTTACATTTGAGCAACATGGGATGATTAAGGAAAAATAAACTGAAAGCTCTATTGTTGATTGTTAAAACCTAACACTGAATGAAGATAGTGAGCATCTCAGTAATGTACATGTGAATTTTTAGTCATCTGTAACGACACCTTGCAAGCTTGTAAATGTGGGAATCCTGCAATCCTATCAATAAAGTTGTTCTTTCTTTGTTACTGTAAGGACTGCCGGGCAGCTCTGTTATGGAGGGGAAACCCTTGATCAAGGATAACAATCTTTTTACAGAGATTCAGGATCGACCTGCAGTCCATGTACACTAAGGATGGTCGTGGTGGGAGCGGATATCTCAGTTCTCCCCAGTGCTCACACTACCAGAGAAGAAAGATCTACCTGAGGACTGCTTAGATATGAGGTAGAGAGAAGGCTCTCTATTCCCTCCCAGAGACATACAAGGTGTGTCCTCTGAACCCCAAGCTAGCATCACATGTGGACTTGGGTCCAAAAAAGTTAGACAGCCCTTAGATAGGTCAACAGTTTGAAAAAACAAACAAACCATTGTATCTATGGACTCCCTTTGTAACACACCTTAAGAGAATACTTCTGAAGTTTACTTCAGCTGGTTTCAGCTGACTACAAATGGTGGTAATAGGAAGCTGTGGTTTAATAAATGCTGGAAATATTGAAGTAGGGTGAGAAAGATGTGGGAACGGCAAGAGGGAGTATGAACATACACCTGGTCTCCTTCCAAGAAACCAGGACTCAATCTCATTAGCATTCAAAATCTTTCCTGCACATTAGATTGAAACCTCATTAGCTTTCAAAGTCTTTCACATTAATACTTAAATAGATTTAAACTGGATAAGAACAAAGGTGAAAATCATACAGTCCTTCTGATGTTGTTGGACTGCAACTTTCCAGTGTTCCTTACCACTGACAATGCTGACTAGGGCTGCTGTTAGTGGCAGTCTAACAGTATCTGGAGGCCACACAATTCCCATTCCTTTGATAAACCTTTTAAAATCAGATTAACACAGGATCTTTTTTGGTGTTAAAGATCAATTTGAAATTGATGTTTAAAAATCATATAACCTCTGGTATAATTAACTACACTTGTCCTCCACGTTTGCGGTTTTGACCTTTGTAGATCTGATTTGTCATGGATTGTATTAATGTGTTCTCTCATTGCACTGAAGGACCTAGAGATTCCTATAGAGAACACTCCACTAGGCATTTGTAGCTCCTCCAGTGCAATTCTATGGTCAATGTCTGGCAGATGTTGACCATAGAGTTGCACTGGAGGACCTAGAGATTCCTAGAGAGGTGTTCTCTCACATAAACAAATAGTGTTTTTGTTATTTGTGGTTTTTCCACATTCTTGGGGTTCCTCTGCCCCTAACCCCAGCAAATGTGGAGGGACGAGTGTACTACCTAGGATGTTAATCCTACATACACATCTTATTTCAGGCAGCCAAAATAATTTTCCACCCTGAAGCTATACTAAATGATTAGATGCCTTTAAAAATTAAGCTATTAACTATAATTGTTTGGCACGCTAATTTCTAAATCGAGATCCTGGCTAGCACTTGTGGTCTAACACTTGGGCTAGCAAACACATAGCCTGTATTCAGGTTTAGCATTTCATTGTACCTGGTCTTCCATCCATCTGAATACCTAACCCATGTTTAAGGACTGGCCACAAAACCTTAAAGTACCATTGTGAAATTCATTTGTCAACAATGGTGAACCACACCTTCACTGAATGAACTAAAGTTAAAGAGTTTTGCCACTTCTACAAGAAAGTTGTACTGACAATGTGGGGCTAGTTGCCATTTGGTAACCAAAACCATGGTTTCAGTATTGCATCTGAGATCTTAACATGGCAGCAGAAAATGATTAGTGCTAGGAGAAAAGCGATCTGAGTTTCTAAGCTCAAAGAGAACATGTCCTTTGTGGCTAGATCGAAACAAAGTGGGCATGCAGAGAGAAGACATAGTGATTGGTCTCTCTTCTGCCAGCACACTCTTCCACCTACACAGAAATTCTTTGTTGCCTCTGGTGACCAAGTATGTCAATAAATATAAAGCTCCTGTGGTCCCTCCCAAAGAGTTTGGCTTAAATCCAACTGATACTCCACTGAATCAATGAAAACTTTATAAAGCAATATACTTCCAGGAATTAAATGGGTTTATTCTAGTTAAAACTAACATTAGATTTAGGCCTTGGTAAAGCAAGTGTCATGCTGGGATTTTCTAGACAAGCCAGACACTACAGACAATACATTACTATTTTATTCTATTTACTGTATATGTTATTCCCATTTCATTACACATACGAACCTAAATAATCTGGTCCTAGTTATGCACTGTACAAAATGTTAGTCACTCTGGGCTGACACAATTTTTGACCAAACTAAAGCAGCCAACATGGGGTAGTTTGTGAACTGGACTACTCTTCTGGAGACCAGGGTTCAAATCCTCACTAAGCCATGGAAACCCACCTTGGGAAAGTCACACACTCTCAGCCACAGAAGGCAAAGCCAACCCCTCTCCCCAATAAAAATCCTTGATATTATTGATTTATGGGTTGCCATAAGTTGAAAATGCCCTGAAGGCACAAAGCAACAACAACAAAAGCAGACTCACTAAAATAACTGGAAGTGTTAGTCATCACCTATGTGTATACTATCAATTTGAATGAGTCGAACGATTGGGAATAAAACTAGATTTAGCATACTAATTCAACAATTTGGTGAGTTTAACTGGCAGGAAACAGCTGGTCTCTAAAATTACATTAATTGCTTCAAAATATAAAGGAAGAATAAAAATGGGAGTAGTAAAATAGCCCTCTTCAACACAAATTTTCAAGTAGGACAAATGAAGTGACCAGGTAACTTGTACTATTTTTGCAACTAAGCAGTACTGGACATAATATTCTACCCCAACAGAGAAAGGAGAGGAAGAGGACGCCTGATTAAGTCTGTTTTGAAAGAAAGACAATGAGGAGTCATCTATATACAGGTTCTATAATGATTCTGCAATCGCTGTTGCTACCATTTATTTTCACCAGAATACAGTAGATAGCAACCTTGTCATACTTCCTAACATAACTCTTAGAAAATCTTTTTGAAACTTGATGCTGAAAGCTGACTCAAATGTACAATGAGCAGGGTGACTCAGGCTTAAAGGTGAAATAACATTTTTCTCAAACCCTTCTTCACCACCTTTGGTTATACAAAAGCAGAGATATAGCTTTCAAGTTACTTCTTTGCCTAGTATACCTACTCCTGCAGGCTTTATTTTTATATCTACCATACCCACATCAAATTTTAGAACACTGTCTTGTACTATTTGGATGTTGCATTCTTACCGGAATCTGCTGCTACAATCTTTGCTATCTGACTCCGTAGATGACTTAGTTCCTCCTGGAGTTCTGTAGTCCGACTTAAAGCAGGTAAGCCTGGTTTCTTCAGCGCCAACAACTTTTCTTCTTGCTTTCTTAAATTTGGAACAGAAGCGTTCCGTTGAATAACAAAGAATGGGGTGGGTTTCCACTTGTGCTTTAATGGACGTGTGTCTGTCCTAAAAATTAAGAATCAAATACTTCAATGAACTGACCTGGGTGAGCAAAATATAGATCATACTCAAATCGCGCTTGCTATTTGTCACTAGGATATCCGTTATTGTTAAAGAATCCATTTTGGGCTGCCCTTAACTCTTTCTGCTCCTCAGACTACTATAATTCCACATCCAGAGAAACTGAAAAGCAAGCATGATTTAATGTATACCCCTTTCCTGAGACAATATTATCAGAGATGGCCAATGCAAGTTCATGAAGATGCCTTCTTCACTCAAGGATAAATGACAGGAACCCTGCAGACAACTAATATATTCAAACAAGACTTGCAGGAATTTTCTTATGAGAATAGTATTTTATTAAAGGAAGTTCACAACTGAATCATCATGCATATGTGAATCAGCCCTTCTCCTGCTTCTTTGCTTGTAGCTATCCTACCCATTATTTATGCTACCAGCTACTATGATCACCACAAATAGCCCCTCTGTAACTGAGAATGAACACGCTGTAGCTTCTGTCTCCTACTCCAGCCTTCCTTTAGCATTTTATATAAAAGTCTCTCTGTTTTCATGGGATGTCACTCAGCTCTATATTCTAACCATATACATGGTTATGTGAAGTCGAAGGCTTTAATGGCCAGCATCCATAGATTTTTGTAGGTTTTTCAGGCTATGTGGCTATGTGGCCATGTTCTAGAAGATGCTAAAGATACCATACATGGTTCCCTCTCTTTCTCTTTCTAGTTACTAGCAAATATTAAAAAAAATTTATATCTTAAAGCAACCCAAAATTGACTTGATATGAATCTTGTCCTCCCCAAAACCTAAAATTCTCTTATAAAAGATCTATTTAAAGAGAAAGAAGGGAAGAAAGACATAGTAAGTCAACTCAAGAGGCTTTATTTTTAGCAATGTTCAAGTTTCTATACTGGGACATACCAAGAATAGAATTCAATAGGCAATTGAGGAAAAGGGGGAAGGATGTACCTGACTCTAGCATATGTTTCTTCATCATCTGAAGCTATCCATGCAACATCTGCCAGAGTGGGGACTGGAGGTGTATCATTTAAATAGAGATCGGAAACATTTGGTAGCACCTGCAGGAGAGAAAGAGAATGCAATGAACATTATTATGCAATACCATTAAAAACATCTTTCAATTTGTGACTAGTTTTTCCTTAGAAACCAATTTTCTGTGTATTCAGAAGACAGGTGGGATCTGCAACAAAATACTGAAGAGTATTTTCACTCTCTAACAGAAGTGTTCAGGGGTTTAAGACTGCAGCCAATCAAGCCTTTTTCCAGGACAATTTCAGTTGTTAGGGGGGCTCAAGACACACAAGGTATTCTCCCTGCTTAGTTTTCAATTTCTCTTTTCCAACCAACATTCCATGATTTTTGATATTCACTAAGAATGTTCAGTCCTTATTATTATTGTTGTTGTTGTTGTTGTTTTGTTTTTGGGAGAAGTAGGTTGTTGCCTTTTGGTGTTTTTCTCTTTCCCCCTTCTTTTTATTTATTTTCCACTACTGCTTGGTTGTTACATCTGCAAACGCTGGGATTTCTATGAATATGCAATGTAGAAAAGAGACAAAGTCCTAAGATGTTGAAAAAAAGAGATGATTTTATTAAAGAAAACAACTCAATCCATTTTGTCCTGGAAACAGGTAAGCGTTGGAGACACTCTTTTGAGACTTCCTGCAGGTTGATTTTAAATTTGTAATCCCAGAAGGAATGACAATAAAAATATGTCCAGGCTGAAATACTCTATTTTCAGTATACTGTACAATCCCATCTCTTTTCAACATCTTGAGATTTTGTGTCTTTTAGATCTATTAGATGTTTCTTATCCTTTTTGTTTTTGTTTCTCTTATGTCAGTATTTTCTTCTCTATTTCTCAAAGTTTTGTTTTGGCTCATTTTTGTAAGCATGCTAGTAGTCTGCTGCAAAATAATTTATTTCTTCACTCTCCTGTAACCAACTGCACAATGTGGGATTCAGCGGCCATATGTTATTGTGACGTTTCTTTTCCAGTACCTTTACAGCATAGAAATGATGATTGGATTTGATATAAAGGTCAAAATTCTGTTGATATTCCTAAAGGAGAGTTATTGAATCAATGGAAATTTGTACATCCAGACTTATAGAAGTTGTATGGATTCACCTGGTCCACTCTGTTTGAGACCAATATTGAATTTAGGAAAAAGTATGCAAAAATCTTCATGGTCAGTTGCTGCTTGCATGTGATTAAAGTTTGTCTAGTCCCAAGGTTGGGAACTTCTAACTTCATATATTGTTGACCATACTAGCTGGAATTAACAAGATTAGGAGTCTTTGCAAGGGCCACTGATTTACAACTGCAGTTGAGTCTTTGAATGTCTCCAATCCCATGTAACATGTCAGAACCAAATACTCTTTTGCATATTTGTGCAAATTGTTTTTACTGTGTAAAACATGACAGCTAGTACTAAATAAGTTCCTCACATATGACTTATTTCAAGACAGAATTAATTCCTGCAAGCTTCACAGCAGTTGGAGAAATCGTTACAGTTCAAAGTTCTTCTCCAAGCCTGACATTGTGCAAACAACACACAGATAGGTGAATTCTGGGCTGTTTTAAAGGGCTAATTTCTGCAAAAGAGTTAACTTCAGTGGATATCTAGACATCTACAGCCTAGAATGAACAATGGCAAAGCCTGGATAGTGATGCCACTCAGTCTCTTGTACTTCTGAGCCAGGAGTCTTATGTATGAAATGATTAAATCTTATGCACCAAATGACTAAATATGGCAGGATTAGGGGAGGGCAACACATACCAAAGACTCCAACTCTCATCATTTGTAACCAACACAGTTGAGGGTGAGCAATGATGGGAGCACTGGTCCAGCAATATCTGGAGAGCCAAACATTTCACATGCCTAACCCATGGACACTGAAATGAGGTGCCTCAGGTTAAGTTCTATAGCTTAATCTCAATTCCTGCTCTCAAAGTTGCAGACCTCTAAAACATTCGCAGCAACCAATATTTCAATCTATCTGGGATGTTCAACAAGTTCTGCCACAACAAAATCTAGATGTCCAAAACCAAAATTACTATTTTCAAGATAATGAGACAGTAGAGGGGGGTCTGTCTTCTGGTTTTCTGTCATTTTCATACTACCAACACTAAAAGATGTTATGTTTTGATATTTCAGATTTATTATGAGCTGCTTGGGGAATGCAGTTCAACATGAAAAAGTGGCATAGAGGTTGAACACCCAATCCAAAAATCCTAAAACTTTCAAAACATGAAACTTTTTGCTGCCAGCTATCCACTTTCACCTTTGATGCGGCTGCTGTGGTGTTCCTGCCTATTCATCTCTCAGATCCTCAGTCTTTCTCCACCCTTACATCTCAAACACACCACAAGTAGCGAGCCAATGAGATGTGAAGTTGGAGAAAAATGAATGAGCAGGAATGCCCCCTTCTTAAAGGTGGGAGCGGGCAGCTGTAGGCAAAAAGAGATGATGCTGGAAAGTGACTGAGGATCTGGGAAATGGCAGAAATTCAAGTATAGTGCTTGGAGTAAACCCATACCTCCACCCATTTAACAGTTCATCGCATCTCTCTCCAGCCTTCCAAATACAGTACAGGTATATACTATACTATTTATGTATTACAAAATTTGGGGGGGAGGGAAATATCTCACCCCTGAATTGTCTCTGGTCCCAATCATTTTGAATACTCAACTGTATAAATAAACTAAAACTGATGTAAGAGCATCACCTGCTGGTCAGATGAAGCACCTCTAACCCAGCATTATATTTCCATCAGTATTCAGCTAATGTTTATTTTTTTAACAGACTTTTAAAGTTAGAAACTTACCAGTGGGTTTTTTTATTAGTATCTTGATTTCCTAAAACTGCAACACTACAGACAGATGTATTTCTCAGGCAAATATACATTGGATGGAGCCAGCATGGTGCAGTGGTGTCAGCTTTGGACTGTAACTCTGGATACCAAGGTGTGAATCCCTGCTTAGCCATGGAAACCCACTGGACAACCCTTGGCAAGTCACACTCTCTCAGCCTCAGAGAAAGGCAAAGACAATCCTACTTTGAACAAATCTTGCCAGGAAAAGCCCATCAGAGATTCACATTGGAAATAACTTGAAGGCACACAACAACAAACAACAATAATAGGACTAGGCTGAATGTTGTATAGTGTTGGCTCTGTACAATAAATAGCATGTTGTAAAGCAGAGGTGGAGAACTATGGAGTGGGCAAGGGTACTGTATTACTCTGAGTTCTCTCTCTCTCTCTCTCTCGCTTTATTACATGGATTTGTTGTGTGTGAGAGATGTGGGGGGCAATAATGCTGTATCTTGCAATGATTCTGATCCATTTTGAACGGTTTTGGGCAAAAACTGCCTGGCAATTAAAAAAAAAAATGGGTGTGAGGCCTTTAGGGCACTTAAGGAACTGTATGCCACTTTGGCATGAATGGGTCAGAATTCTCTTAGGGACGTCAACATACACTTAGGGATGTCCACTAACTTCAAATGTCTGGAAATGGCTTCTGTTTTGGTATTCAACCACTGTGGCTTTCTGTAAGGGATAAAAATTGTCCTTGCTCTTCCCGCACTTCTCCAGCCTTGAACAACAGAGTAAAGACTTCAGGGAAGAAAAAAACAGATTGAAAATGACTAAAAAAAATAATTGCAAATGTAATCTTTCCACACACAGCGCTAACATGTTTTGTCCATTATCAATAAAGTATAATTCAATTTAACAAAAAGCCAAGTTTAAACCACAGTACTTTCCAATTAAAACTGAATTTTCCAAAAGTATACATAGCATCAGTATCTTACCTCAAAGCATGCTCTTGCACATGGTTTTAGAGGAAGGCTTGTTCCAATTCTTCTTACAAAGCTGCGTGATGAACCGTGTGGTTTGTTCTGCCAAATTGGGATAGTCTGAGGGTGAAAAGTATATTTAAGAAAATTGTGCAGCATGTAGGTAATAGAACTTCTAGCTGAAATCTGTCAACAAATACTGAACTGTTCCTAGTATAGAGAATAAATAGGGGTAGAAGAAGGACTGAAACATCCTAGACCTCATGGGTAGTACCTTTTTTTTTGCTAAAAGAATTTAAATTTCCTGACCTTTAAAATACTTTGTCTCCCAGTTCCACATGGCCAGAAAGAGGAGTGGCCTCCCTACATAAATATCCCTCCATATTCAGGATACCACCGCCAGCAGCTTTACAAAATGCAGGCCAGTGACTAACATTGCCATTGTTTTTCACCTGTGTTATTTTTAACGCCTTTGCCTGATGAAGAAGCCCATGGAGCTTTGAAAGCTTTTATGCATTTTGGTTGGCCCTATAAAGGTATCACTTGTTTTGTGGATTTTGGGTGTTAATGTATTTGCTATATGGCCAGCATCTACCCCCATATATGTCACTAACTGAGTTTACTATTGATACAAAGTGACGGGACGTCCATAAGAAACCTCATACAATTCACATCAAGAATCCAGTGGAACGAGACCAATGAGAATCTGGTAAGTTGTCTCTTTGTCTCTGACTGAGGTTTTTCATGGTGATAGTATGTTAGTGTGGAACCAATACAGTGTCCTGTCCCCTTTCATCAATACCTGTGCAAGTTGCTGTTAGTCTGCTTCCACCTATTCTGCTATGTACTACATCACTGTATCAGCAAAATTGTATGCAGAAGCCTACTTTCATATGGTGATTATATTCCAAGTACTGTACTTTGGGGAAATGGAAGAATACAAAGCATGTAATAAAAGATGATAAATTTAACTATGTCTATTTTGACATTGTTCAGGAAGGTTTCTGGATTCTCATTACCAAGCAACATCATTACAGGTACTTTCATTCCACATATAAAGCCTGCTGTGTTAGATGGCTATGACCAGAAAGCAAAAAGGAACTTCTGTTTTAACCATTAAGAAACACTTAAACAGCTAGTACTTACTGAATCTGCTTCCATTTCAGATGAAACAGGAAATATAAATAAACTGAAGGCCCAAACTGTTATTCCTGGAATTATGCACTAACTTCATAGTATTTCACCCTTGAAGAAAATGATTTCCTCATTATGCATGCAGATGAGGGCACATTTTACACTTGTTTCTGTAAAGTTAATGGGATAAACACTGTTAGAAAGAATCCTAATTACATTTTATGCTGTTACAAAACTATAATCTGGGATTGAACTGGCTCAAAGTTCTGACACCAGGAAGAATGCCATTAAGTTATGCAGGCTAGCACATAAAGAAAGCATAGTGCAACATACTCTGAAGAATCTATTACCGGTTGGTGCTTATAGGGTTCCTTAAAGTCAAATTCTCCTGATTTCACAAACTGTGTTGGTAATATGCTTCACTGCTCAACTACTGTTAACACTGAGAATTAACATGATTTTTCTGCCCAACAAGGAGCCAGCTGCCATTACAAAGGTGCACCAGATTATGATACGTACTATTTCAATGTGTAAAAATGCAGCTCAAGGTAAAGTTATTTAGAAAACACGTTTTCAGCAGTTCAGAGACAAGAACAGAAACCACGATTCTAAGCCACCATGCTCCTGTTTTTGAAGATCTTTCAGTTTTGCACATTTCCTTCTATCTCAGTTTCTTTCTTCTATAAGCAACCTGCCAACGATATGATGTAATACAGGTACTAATAACCTGTCAAATAAAGAACACGGGGCAAGGCTGCTGCACCTTTACTGTCCAGCCTATTAGATATGGATGTTAACTATGGATTCTTTGAGATCAGAAGGACTGGGTGAAAGCAAGCAAGTACTTTCTTCTAGGTAATTAAACTAGAACGTAAAGATCAAAGATTCTAACAGAAGAAAATGGGAAGGGCTGCTGCAGATATAAAACTGCCTTTGATAGCGTGTTCCTGCATGGCAGGGGGTTTGGACTGAATGGCCCTTGTGGTCTCTTCCAACTCTATGAATCTATAACACATGCTCTCACCTCAATGTGAGACTCCCAGGGCAACCAGAAGAACCTCAGTGGTATCCCATGATGGAGTTGCTGGATGCTGTTACATTCACCACAGATATATTGGGGACAGTTTAGTAATCCAAAACTCTGCAGTTATTCCAGCCTTGGTCTGACTTCTGTATAAAACAAAAAACAAAATTAGCACAAGAACTAAAACGGGTATCTATTTAAGGGTAATATATTATATTTCACATTTTCCTCCCTTGCTTTCATGATGTCTGGAGGCAATTATCCAGTTTAAAGTGTCAGAGAGGTGCATACTGACAATCCAAACTCCAACTCAAACAATCCATAATAGACCAACTCATCAAGTTTCAGTGAATGCTAGACACTAAACATTTTTGCTAAGACACACCTCCTAAACTAATTCTGGCCTGTTACAGACTGCCAAAATAAAGCTGCTTCGGGTCTCTCTGGAGGTATGCTATTTAAATGATGCATGGGTCCTAAGAGTCCAGAGGTCGCACCAAAACCATACTCCATTCCTAAGCACCGGAGTGCAGCTTTGGTGCAGCTTCCGGATTCTTAGGGTGCATGCATCATTTAAATAGCATACCTCCAAACAGACTTGAAGCAGCTTTATTTTGGCAGTCTGTAACAAGCCTCTGTCTCTTGGTTTCTTAAGAAAAGACCCAATTCTACTGTCATCATTTTCTGTGAGAAATTACATGAAGAGCCAAGGCAGCCAAATCTGACCACAAGAAAAATGCAACACTTCACAGTAAGGCAACATCTTCATGAGACCAACTCAAAGAGCGAGATTATTTTTTAAAAGTGGGGGATAGGAGCTTATGTTGACGTCTTGGAGCCTGTGTTTATTCAGGAGCATGGAAGAAGTTGCAAACATTTAAATTAAGACTTCTGGTCTGAGGATGGTCCAGATTCAACCTCCTGATCCTGCCTCTGACAGCTGGTACAGAAAAGTTCCTACCATTGCCAATCACAAAACACAGATAGCAATGGGGATCCCCTTTCCTATTCTTAGACAATGTTCCCAAGAGCCAAATGAGATTTTGCAGCACCAACTAAGAGTACTTTGCGCCTCCTTCTCCATGTGGGGAAGAGGAAGAGGGCAAAGGTCTTGGTATTTTCAAGAGCTGCTTCCCAATCTTGCTCAGCTTGCTGGCTTCTGGTTGCACCTAGGACCCTCACAAGCATCAGAGGGAATGAAAAAAGAATACATACTACAGGTACAAAAATAAACTGCATTCCGTTCTCAGTCCAACAAACAAAGTGATTCCAAAAAAACCCCAATATTTTTAGGGTTTGCACAGCTTCTGGAGTTTGAGTGAAGAGGCACTATGATGCAGCCAGCCATGGGCTCAAACTCCAGTGCAGCCAACAAATCAATCAATGGCTCCATACAGACAGGTCAAAATAAAGCTGCTTCGGGTCACTTTGGAGGTATGCTGTTTAAATGATGCATGTGTCCTAAGAGTCCAGAAGCCACGCCAAAGCCATGATCCAGTCTTAAGGACTAGAGCACACTTTGGCTCAGCTACCGGACTCTTAGTACACATGCATAATTGAAACAGCATACCTCCAAAGTGACCCGAAGCAGCTTTATTTTGGCCTGTCTGTATGGGGCCAATAGTTCTCAACCTCAGCCCAGAGATGTTTAAGAGAGTAAACTATACCACAAGTATGAACACTGTAAAGCATTTATGTAAATGCTATAGAAAGTGATATTATTAAAAGGAGTAAAGTTCTGAAATAAATAATATGCCCCAAATTTGCTAATGCCATCAAAGAAATGAAAATAAGTATAGCTTAAAACAAAAACAGTGCTCAAGATGCCCATTAAAACCAAGTTCATTCATTCAGCTTCCCCCATTACAAGAGACCACTAGTTTTCTTCTCTTGTATACCAATTAACTCCATTGAGGAAAGAGAAAGACAGGTAGCTCTAAGAGGAAAAATAAGGTCTTAAGAGGGCACCTCAATCTGTTTTTTTAAAACATTAATACAGGAACAAAATCCAGAGATGAGGGGAGTAGATGCAACCACAGCAAATACAAGGCAATTTTATTGGTAACTAGAAGTATTACCTGTAGCGCTCAGCTAGCATCTTTTCTCCATTATGTTACTCAAAGACATTCTATGGTACTCTATTACATTTGTTACAGAATTCAAAAGTAAGACGGCATCACAAAGTTACCTGCACAGCAGCAACAAGTCTGGATAAAAGTCTTAGAGAGCCGAGCTTAGAATAGCCTCCTCTACTGTGCGCCAAGGGCAACAGACTGAGACATGCCACAAATGGTGTCACAGCTCAGCCAACTAAGGACAATTAAACATGACAGTACAGGATTCTCTGACAAGTCACCCTGCCAAAGGCGCAAGTGGAGTCGGCGCTTATCTGTCCGCAGCTGACATGTTTTTAATGGTGAAGTGCAGCTACAGATCTGCACAGATGCCTGTTAGCACTGAAAGGAAAGCCAAAGAGAGATCTAGCAAAGTCAGGAGTGGTGGATCAGAAAGCAAAATCTATTGCTGAGGACAATTAAGTTTGTTTGGCTGACATAAGAAGGCAGTTCTATTTCATTCTGTTTACACGGATGTAAAGATCCAAACTAATAGGCACTGAAGAGAAACCAGCATTAATAGCATGCCCCTGAAGAAACGTGAGAGAGTCAGGATGAGAGTAAAAATCTGTGAAGAGTGTTTTCTGAATACATCAGTAACTCCAACACACCAGAACACACTGCTCAAGATGCACACTAAAACCCAGTTCATTCATACTATTTCCCCCATTACAAGGGACCACTAGTTCTCTTCTCTTATACCAGTTAACTCCATAGAGGAGGAAACAACAACAAAAGTCAAGTGTCAAGCAGCTGTGAAACTAAGGCCCCAATTCTAAACATATTAATCAAGCAGTAAATGCCATTAAACAGAGCTGGGCATACTTTTGAACAAGCAAACAAGTGAGTGACACCTCTGTAAACTATTCTTGTGAGAAGGAATTGCAATTTTATACAAGGTAGCAGGGAGTAAATCCGATTAAACTTAGAGGGGTGTACTTCTGAATAGCCACTGCATTGTAGTGCATACTCTGAAAACATGGGGCTCAAGAACAGCATTAAAAAAGGAGATGATGAAGCATAAGATGAATTCCCAAATCCACACTGTATTGCTTTTACAAGGCCAAACAAAAAGGCACAGAAATGTCTGTGCAAACTTTCAGAAGCACAAATCACTTTATCAGGCAAAGGCATTAGGACAGGCAAGGGAGGGGATGATGGTTTTAGAAACATGTACCTGTAGTTGGCAAAAATATTGCTTTGAAACTGGAGAAAAAGCAGGCCAACTATCAGATTAGGCTATTTATAATAACAACAACTATTTATTTATATACTGTTTTGCCTGGAGATCAAAGCGGTTTACATCACTTAAAACTATGACCGAGGTCATAATACAGCATTAAAATAGTTAAAAATACAATTACTATTACAATTGCAGTACAGTGAATTGCAATTATGAATTGTGATTGTATTTTAATTTTGTATGAAGTGTGTTTACATTTTGTTATGTCTGGGTGTTTGTTTGTTTTTGGTGTGCTGTTTGACCCACTAATACTAATAATAATAATAATAATAATAGATAGGCTCCACCAACTACATTTGAAGTAAGATGATACTCCCAGGAACCAGGTAGCATCAAAACTGATAACACTGGAAGACAACAGTTTGGGATCACAGGTCACATAGTCACATAGTGCCACTGTATTCTGCCTTGGTCAGGCCCCACCTGATATTGTGGTCCAGTCTGGGCGCCACAATTCAGAAGGACATTGAGAAACTGGAGTGTGTCCAAAGGAGGGCAATAAAATGGTGAAGGTCTGGAACCATGAAGCCCTTGAGGAACGACTTAGGGAGCTGGGGATGTTTAGCCTGGAGAAAAGAAGGTTAAGAGGCGATTGATAGCCCTGTTTATAATATTTGAAAGGATGTCATATGAGAGGAGCAAACTTGTTTTCTTCTGCCCAGAGAACAGACCACACAATGGATGCAACTCAGGAAAGAGATTCCACCTGAACATAGGAGGAACTTCCTGACAGTTAGGCTGTTCGACAGTGGAATGCACTCCCCGGAGGGTGATAGAGTCTCCTTCCTTGGGTCTTAACAGAGGCTGGATGCATCTGCAGGTGCTTGATTTGGATTTCCTCATGGCAGGGGTTGGACTGGATGGCCTTAGTGGTCTCTTCCAACTCTACGATTCTATGATGTCTCTGATTTTGTGTTTTTGCAGGAAAAGAGGGCAGAGCTTCATGATGAAAAACTTGTGGAGAGTTAGGGCAGCCACTAAACTTCCCCTGGGAGCCAAGAAGAAGAAACTGAGCTGTCGTACTTGGCCCCTTGAATCGCTGGAAAAGGCAGTAGCGCTTGCCAAAGTGGAGGGCAGTCGAAAGAGAGGAAGACCACAGGCCAGATAGAGAGACTCAAGGAGGGAGGCCATGGGCCTGGATTTGCAGGACCTAAACAGAGCAATGGAGGACATGGCCTGCAGAGGTCTCATCCCACAGGGCTGCCATTAATCTGGGTGACTCGAGGGCAGTTAACAGCAGCAAACCTCCGTGGCCACGAGTCCTATGTCCCCTGCCAGGCATGGTGCCTTTCATCCCTCAGGGCTCTTCTATCCATTCAGCTGCAGACCTGACAAAGCGAACGAAGGACAGGAAGAGAGGACTTTTTGGGTGACAGGGGGGAAATATCGGAGGAAAGGAGGAGGTGTGCCTTCAAGCTGCCTACTGCGATGGGGCACCCTATTAATCTCTTAGGCAAGGAATGGAGCCAGGGGATGTCTTGCTTTGAGTGCGGGCTGGGAACCTAGAGACTGACGTTTGCTTCCCTGCTCAGCCTGAAACCCTCTGGGTGGCCCTGGGCAAGCACAGCCTCAGAGGAAGGCCAAGCAGACAGACCCCCTCTGGGCCAAGGAAACCCCGTGATAGGGTCGCATTAGGGCCCCATAAGTCACACTCTCTCAGCCTCAAGGAAGGCCATGCAACCTCTTCTGGCCAATCTGGCCAGGAATCCCAATGATAGGGGCTGGCTTAGGGTCGCCATAATCTCACTCAGAGCTGCCTTCGGGTCCATTAGTCACACTCTCTCAGCCCCAAGTAAAGGCATGGCAGCTCCTCTGGACCAATCTGGCCAAGGAAACCCCATGTAGGGTCACACTCTCTCAGCCTCAACATAAAGCCATGGCAAGCTCCCTCTGGACAATCTGGCCAAGGAACCCAGATAGTGGCCTAGTTTAGGGCCCCCATAAGTCACACTCTCTCAGCCTCAAGGGGCCATGGCAACCTCTTCTGGCCAATCTGGCAAGGAAACCCATGATAGGGTCACACTCTCCAGCCTCAAGGGAAGGCAACCCTTCTGAGCCAATCTTGCCCCATGACAGGGCCTTAGGGCCCCACAGGTCAGCCCCAAGGGAGGCCATGGCGGCAGCCCTCCTCTGGACCGATCTGGCCAAGGAAGCCCTTAGGCGCCATAGGTCACACTCTCTCAGCCCAGGGAGGCCTTGTTCCCCCTGCCCTTCGTCCGCCCTACCCAGCTCCCTCAGCCCCAGGACCCCCTCGCCATCCTCACCGCCTCCGGAGAAAGAAAAGGAGAGGGAACGCTCTCCAGAGGAGGAGAAGCGAAGACGCCTTCCCAGAATTCCCTCCTGGTACTTTCCGGTCGGAAACAGCTGCACAGCCGCGCCACTCTCTCCGCGCATGCGCCCCGAAGCTGGGGCGGAGCCTCCTCCTCCTCCCCCTCCCTCCCTGTGATGGGCGGGTCGTTTCTCAGGCCCCATCTTATACAGTACTTACCTCAAACTCTGGCCCTTTTGGACGTCATCTCCAGAAGCCTCAGCCGTTCGTCTCAGCCCGTAAATGAAGTCCACTCGAGCCGACCTCACCCATCCCCTCTCACACCTCCGGCGCACCCCCCCCCCACCCTGACCAACCCCACCCGCTCCCACAACAATACACTGCGCTCAACGGCCTCACGATTTGGCACGACACCATTGCGCCCTCCGAGTCGGGTGTGCCCGAGCCCCCCCCGGCCCGCGGCCCCACCCCCCCCGCGCTCCACAGCACGACCCACCCCACCACAACCCCCCCCTCCTCGACGCCCCCGGTGCGCCCGCAACCCACCCACACCCCACGCCCAGCCGGCAAATCCCACAACGACAGCACACCGCCACGCGCTCCAGACTCCGACCAGTCGTCTCCACAACTACACAACCCCTAGCTGCCCCTCCCCAGTCCGACCCCCCCTCCCCTCCCCCCCCTCCCACCCCCCCCCCCCCGCCCCCCGCCCCCCCCCCCCCCCCCGACCCCACCCCGCCCGCCCCGCCCACCGAGCCCACTCCCCGAGCCCACCGCAGCCCCCCGCCCAGGCATACCCCCGCACTTTAACCTCTCAACCCCCCCCCCCCCCCCATACCCGCAGCCCATCTGCTCATGATAAAACCTCTGCCCCGCTCCTTCTTCAGGTCTTGGACCCACTCTCACACCCACTCCCAGCAGCCTTAGCCGTCTTCGTCAATAGTTTGGCTTCTGGGCAGATGAAGTCCAAAACAGTTTGGGAACCACTGCTTTTTACACTGTGTAGTGTAGCTAGCTGAAGTTCTTTCCCTTGAGAGTCATGAGTTAGGTTATGGCACTACACTAGTCTTCCCCCAAACTGTGTCCTTTAAGGTGTTTTTTGGGACTCAGCCTCCCAGAAGCCCTCGCCATGTTGGCCAAATAGTTTGGGATTCTTGGAGCTTGAAGTCCAAAATTAAAGGCACAGTTTGGGGCCCCACTCTTAAAACGTGGCTGCTCCCCTTTAAGCGCTGTTTTTTCAAAGTGTTTGGTGAGGAACAATGAAGGTTTGGGTGGAAAATGCACAGTAGCCAACAACATTTACTTCAGTGAAGAAGCAAACGGGGACGGTTCTCTTGATCCACAGACCACAACATCAACGCTTCACTTCATATATAAACTACAGTTGAACAACACACAGGCATAAACACATGTGTCTTGTGAGCACATGTGAGCACTATCACACACATCCAATCACTTTATGCGACGCTCTTTTATGGTTAAAGTGGGATATATAACTTTGCGACGTTCTCTCTATAAGAAATAATAATAATAATGATAGCGAATACACAAAGTTCAGTCTCGTTCATTTCCATTTTACTTTCTGTTTACTCCCAGTTGTCGAAATATAAAGCACAACACACCACAAGCATTTTGCAATTTCCTATTTTTATTACTAAAAAAAACAGTGCACAGGAGGCAAACACCACTGAGGACATTTTGTGCCATGATACATCCGCGAGGTTTTGCTAAAACACGCGATAATGCAGCTAACCTGGACATTATTGTTACTATAGGCAGGCTTGCGTTAGTGAAATGTGGGACTTGAATATCTAAATAGTGTAAAGCCTTTTCTCCTGTTAATTTACACTTATGGTCATACTGAACGACAAAGAGTTCAGTCTAAAACAACACTTGGCCTGTTACAGACTGTCCAAAATAAAGCTGCTTTGGGTCTCTTTGGAGGTATGCTATTTAAATGATGCAGGTCCTAAGAGTCCGGAGGTTGCCACCAAACCACACTCCGTTCCTAAGCCTGGAGTGCAGCTTTGGTGCCAGTTCCGGACTCTTAGGACCCATGCATCATTTAAATAGCCATACCTCCAAGAGATCTGAAGGCAGCTTTATTTTGGCAGTCTGTAAACAGGCCTTGGGATTTTACATATATATCAGAGATAACATTTGGGATTTGGAAGGTAGTGCCACTAGTAAGATACTTAATATGCAAGTATAAAAAAATAAGTTTTTTAACCATATCACACATTACTGACCACATATTTTGTAATACTTCAAACTCTTCGATGCCACTACCAAACAACACTGTCCCGCATAGCTCTTTTAATTCATTTGTTATTGTAACACTGATTAGATCTGAAACGTTCCCAATGCTACACATGAACAATGCAGCATCGGAGAAAGCGAACATCCGGTAGCGAATCCTCTGAGAACGTAAACGCTTAAGGACAAAAACGCTTTACGTTACTATCATTAAAAAAATAAGAGGCAAAAAGGACAGGGGTTATTTTACTCCGGCCGCAAATGTCAGAAACTCAGCTTGACCCGTGCTTGATTTAAGGTCAGCCGTCACAAGAACAGAAGGACCGAGAGAAAATAATAACCCACCTCTTTCAATTTTCCTCTCCTGGAATATCAAACATAGCTATAAAATTCTTGACAATTAGAGACAATATAAATTAGGAAAAGGTTGGCACCAATTCTTTTTTAAAAACCATGTTTAACACTAAACTCTTGGCTGGAAACTAGGGCGATGAATGGTCGCAAGAGGTTTCTGTTGACAGCACCGTTGCCTCTTTAGAAAACAGGATCCATTAAGTTCAGTGACATTTCCTCTCAGGAAAGGAGACACTGTTGCTTTCATTAGTTATGGGTGTTTTTATACTTGTACAAAACCATTTAAAATTATAAAAGGGTGGGCTTGCCTTGGGCTCCATAGTCTTGGTTAAAAGTCTATGCGAACTGGACAGGAGAGCATCAGACGAAGCTTTTATGATAAGCATCATTTTTCATAAAAATGTCAGGTTTTTAAGTTTTAAATAAGAAAAATGTTGTGAAAAACAAAACAAAAACATCATTTCAGAACAACACAAAACAGTGGTTTTGAAAAGACAGACATGTTCTTCAAAAGAGCATAAATGCTATGAGTGTGCGGTTGGTTATGTTATCACAGGCTGAGGAAACTTTGGCTTTCTAAATGTTTTGGATAAATATCCCAATCCCCTACCACTGGTCATGCTAGCTGGGGTTTTGAAAGAATGCCTGTGGAATTAATGTGACCCCACTATCCCTAAAGCAAAAAAGAGAATGGCAAAATGATGCCATACTTGCTTTGCATGCACAAATGTTTTACCCAAGCATCTATAGAGAAGCAGGTTTGCAAGTAGCAGAGCAAGAAAGTATCTTAGATTTCAAGAGAGTTGATGCTAGTCAAGAGTAGACAAAACCAAATGGATGAACAGTCCTCTGTTGTGATAATTATTTAATCACTCCGCAATCATCAAAGCCGCAAACAGCCGCAAAAGCCAAAGCCCCAAATGTGGAGGGCCCCGTGTACATCTGTTTGTATATATGTACACACGAAATATCTTGGAGGTGGACCCAAAATCTAAGCACCAATCTCATTGATGTTTATATACACCTTATACACATAGCCTGAAATTTGCATATACCGAACCATTAGAAATCAAAGTGTCACGTCTATGAGCAACCGTGAAAAATATATTTGGCTTCTGGACTATTTTGGATTTCCGAATTCCAGATAGGGAGGTTCAGCCTGTACGAAGGCTTTTGCCGTCAAGCTCTGCTTAAAAGCTTCTTCAAGAATCTGTCTGGCTTCTGTTGAAAGCAGGAAGCGTTTTACCTTTGCCCATCTCCACTGGCAACATAATACCTACAAAGCCATGAGCTCTGATGTGCTATAGCTTATGCCATGTGTTCATTTGTTTGTTTTAAAGAAAAACAATACAGAGGGATTCCTGCTCATAAGCAGCTGGGAAAATATGCTCATTTCTGGATGAATCTGAGATTGTTCAGACAATCCAACTGGTTGAGCATCACTGAAAAGTCCTTTCAGCAGCTTTACATTTGAACACACACTTTTGGTCTTTAATGCAGGCTTATATTTAAGGATTAGACTAGTAACCATAGGCAAAGATGAATTCAATTCAGGGAGATTGAGCAGGCTGGGGGGAGGACGGAGGGCCAATATCTCTCCTCTGCACCAGCAGAAATGTAGAAGGCTGCTGAAGCATGTAGACTCCAGGAAGCTAGTTAACAAGCTTTTTTGCTTAGGCATTTTTGTGGCTTATTCAAGGCTGGTTTGATTGTAGAAAAAATATTGCCTAAACAGCACCTCAATGAAGTGCGTGCTCAAGTAACCTTCTCTTCCTAAAGGCAATACTAGAAAAACGTTTATTTGCTTTATGGATCAGCTCTGCAAAAGTAAGAACCAAAGAAAGAAAGCAAATGATCTCACTTGGTTGGCTATTTTTTTTCAACGGGTCTAAATTCCCCAGCTCTGTCATGGAAGAGGGATGGTTGTGTGAACATTGGCTAATGAGAATGAGCAACTAATTTCTGAAATGTTTCATGAAATCATTCAGTCGGATGCAGTTTTTCTGAAATTACCAAATGTTCCTATCTTTTAGTTTTTGGTATAAAATTTACATGTTTCTTGAAAGATAGGCTAGACACCAAGCAGACAGAAGAAAGCAGAGAGGAGAAGTGGTATTGCAGTGCACTGACTGTGATGGTTCCTGGGCCCAGAACGACATAAAGTGGGAAATATCATTTTTAAGAAATGAAGGTATTGGTGAGTTTTAAACAAAGCCAAGATATTGGGAAAACAAGGACTAACTCTTTTCCTGCTGCTATTTTGATCAATAACTAGCCCTAAACACATTACTCACTTTACACAAGATTATCATGTGTAGTGGGAGGAAAATTTACAAAAAATAAGCCCAAAGTTGAAACCCTTATACTGTGGGGATAGGTAATTCTTGCTACTAATATCATGTCTCAATTCCAAATTCGTTCCCTTCCAAAAAAGCATGGAAGAGCCACAGAAAACTATGAGGCTATTTGTGTGTTGTGCACTTGATCTCTCTGATCTGGTGGTAGGTTTCCACTCAACTTCCAGCTGGTAGTTTTTGTGCCAATGGAAAATTATGCTTACAAAAGTAAAACTATGGCGGGTTACGACCGTCATGGGACGTCCTTAGTGATGTCCCAGTTAAAAAGGGCGTCTCTTCTAGACGCCCCTATCCTGTTACAAACTCTGTCCCTAAACAAATGGTGGCGGCGTTCCACACGGGCACCGCCATTTTGACCTCTTGGCCAGCTAGCGTCCAGAGATGTGTTGCGGCGGAAGTGACGCCGCGAAAGTTGTGCCTGCGCTTTGCGGCGCCCATCCGGGGCCCAGGAAGGAGCGCGATTTCCGTGCTCCTTCCTCACAGTGTCCGGGAGTCCCGCGGTTTAGAACTGCGGCTCCCGGACGCTGCAAGCGGCACCCGCAGAGACGCCGCAATTCGGCGGTCTGTAAGCGCCTATATAGATTCAAGAGGCAAAATGCACTGGTGGGGGGAGGCAAATTACTTTTTCACAACTCCTCTGATTATTAGATCGACACACACACACACATACACACAAAGAGAGAGAGAGAGCAGCTGGAATGCCAGTCCTATCAACTTTACCTTCCCAAATGTTCCTGTTAATTGTGCAGTAGTTAAGCATTGCTACAAAACTTATTGCAGAATTTGGATTCTTGCTAATCCTTGGATTTTTTGCTATCTTTATGCAGGGAAAGAAATTAATAAACAGCAGCAATATCCTAATAGTTAGCTTTTGAAAAAGCTCCAACGGTTGGGTCTGAATTAATTTAGTTCTATGAAGAGGAGTTACAGTAATGCCTTCTGCCATCAACTGAACAGCCTGAGAATGGCTCTACTCTTGAATGTGCTCAAAATCCCAGGCTAAACTTCAATGTGTTGGGTTTTTCCCCCTCAAAACCAAAAAATCCTGTATTTAGCTACTGGACTCACACTCCAGTTGCAGAAAGCAATTATAGAGTAACACCACTGACAGACAGAATACTGCTTACTAACCTCACCAAAAAATTGCTGAATTAAATTCTGTAATGCACTGCCGCCTAGTGCATAAGTTTCTGATGGAATGTAAATCCCACACAAGGTTACTTGTAAAATTATGTGGGAAATATAAGAGAAATTGGGAAATTAGTAACGAAGGGATCACGCTTTGCACATCATTTCTTCCAATAGGTTGTCCCTCTAATGACACAATGACAAAGGCAAACTTTGTGGGCACATTATCAGGTTGTTTGCCAACTGGCTGCTTTCAGCAGTTTTTGACTGACAACACTTTAGCTTGACAAGAGCACCAAGTGGTAGAATAGAGAAATATGACAATTTATGGGGGAAATGAAGGTTGTATTTCAAAACCAATGAAGGTGTGTTGGGGGGGGAGTCACCTTTCCTACCAAAGCTCTTCTCACTTAGTCCATAAACTATAGTTCTTCAAATTCACCTTTTGGGACAATATAGTTTTCATTATTTTTTCTCTTACAAAGTATGCATTTTACAAGCTTTACAAACACGCTACAGGAAAACATTCAGGCATATTTCAATCTTCCAACCAAGTAGAGAAAACACATTGTGCATAAAGCCTGTCTCTTCCTGGCTGAAGAACTTTTATCAGATAATCCTAGAGCTCCATGATTTAAAGTGTCCTCTGTAAAATAAACTGCTTGTTCAAAGTCCTAAATTTACTGTCTTGTTCCCTCTTTCTTAGGATTTTTAGGTATCTTTATGGTGTTCCTATCAGATCTTTTCAGGTTTTTACACCAGTGCTTCCCAAACTTTCCAGTCTTCCCGCAGCCATTGAACTGACACGCTTGATGCATCTTCTCACTGAGGATCAGGGACATTCACACAAGGCACCCCTAGGCCTGATACCCCAAAGTTCCCCTTTGGTCCAGGCACTGCCTGAAAAGATCGGTCAGTGGTCACCAAGCTATCTCTCAGAAGTCACGCTCCTTTTCTTACTATTGTTAAATTGAGGAATCTTCTCCAGTTTCTTAAGTCTGAAGACTATCATCTGTCATGGATATAATTGTAAGCAGTGACTTCAGTGCGTAGAAGGGTTAGCATGCAATGGTTACTTTTCTGCCACTTCTGTAACACTTTTTTAAACCTATATCCTAAATATATTCTTAAGGATTAAGCTTTACGGATTCCACTGGACTTACTTCTGAGTTAACATGCACAGGAGCTTGCCTTATGAGTTGCAATTATACATCTCTTAAGGACTGGGTCCACTGTGCAACAGATCTTACTTGAGGAGACAAGCAAAGAATTGGTCCCATCAATTAAGGACGGCCCAGAAAAAAAATTGCTCTGGACTACATATAAAATTCAAATCTGATCCTTCTCCATGTGCCATAAGTGGTATGAAAGTTTGTAACTTGGCTCTATTGATTAGAGTGCTTCTATTTTACTGGGGAAATGGCAATGCAAGGCATTTGCATGGGCCAGGGATTAATGAAAGTACAGATTGTTTCTTTTTTGTTAATATCGGGGGGAGGGGTCCTTTGACGCACACACATGACAAGTTGATTGTGCTTAGTTTGAGTTACACTTCCACATTTGCCACATTTACATTCAGAGCCTTTTTGGACTTTACTTCCCAGAATACCACATGCTAAGAGACTATACTGCTTTTCTGATTCTGGACCCAAATTTCTTTCCCCAAGCTCTGTTTCATGGGAACAGTGAGAACATTTTGTACACACTATAGAAAACATTATGAGGAGAAGTTACAGTGGCTAAACTCCTTTTGATTCCGCTGTTCCTGACATGCACACAAGTGAAAGAACTAGTCAAGAGCAGCTATTCCAGCTTTCCACCTCTGCCTTCCTATTTTGTCTTGTTTGTCTGTTCTTCAACCCTTCAGTGCTATGCAGACTGGACTGTGGTTCTCAAACTGGAGCCTGTTGTGAACTTCAAAAAAACTTGGGATGAATAGTTCCTTTGCGGAACTATCATAAGTTAGAGAAATTCCAGGATTGGGGGGTGTTGGGATTCACATGATTGTGACTATGAATAATTTCTCTGTTGTGATGAAGGGAAAAAACGTTTATGCCAAAAATGAAACATCCTTAAATATATTTGAATTTGGCAATGACATGATCGTTACGAATGCAGTCCATTCATACTGTATGTGCTTTACAAAATAACTTGCAATTTTTAGTTGTATTGACAGTGATTAAAACATATCTAGGATCAACAAGGAGGCTCCAGGCCTAAGCCAGGCTTTCAAAGGAATACCTTGTCATAAAGAAGAAAACTGCCAGAACCTTAGTATCCAAGATAAAGATACAGAAAATTTGATAAAGGATTCTTCTTTGTGTGTGTGTTGCATCTGTACGCAGCTAAAGCTTGGAAATATTATTTTTGGGGATTACAACTCCCATAACCCCCTAGGAGTTGCTGTCCAAATAATAATAATATTTTTTTAAAACCCTGCAACCGCACCACCTAAGCAGCCACATAGACATTCATAGGAGTGCAAGACATAAGCAGATTTTACCTATATCATCCATTTTAACTCTGACCTTGAAGATACCTGTGATCTACCAATATCATCATGAAGCCAAATGGTGCTTTGTAACGTAACATTTCTAAAAGTGTCATTTAACTACAACAGCAATTTTAGAAATTGTGGAGGGCCAGACTATATCCATTAAGAGAATAGCACCAATTTAATTCAAACTTTGCTTGAGACTTAACTTGTGGTGCGCATCATAGCTTAGGACCTATATTCTTATGGAGCATTTGTGCTGCACAAGCCTCAACCTCTGTTGGCAGGCAGCCTGATGACTCTGCTTCAGAGAATTTTCACAGCTCAGCTTCTTCCAAAGCAATCTTGAAAATAAAATTGTGTAATTGCAGATGACACAGCTCCTATTTCCAAGGGACACTACTTGTCTGGAGTCCTTTCATTCAAGTACAGCACTTACTATTCATATTGGGTGCCAGAATAAGAAATCTTGTATCTTTGGTGATCAAACGTACAACAGTGATTTGCTTTTTAGTTTAGGTCTGCAGAAATGGTTTTGCTTTCTCAAGTCCTTCTTTCCGAAACTGGAGGTTGGTTGCTGTCGATGGATCTTCAAAACTGGTAGAAAAAACTAAAGATGCTGCTCTCAACTTCTTCCGGCTTCATAGAAGTCATATCCAGAAAGTAATTGGCCTTGATGTGGTGGACCTGGAAACGAACATTGGCTTAGAAAAGCATAAATTCAAGTAAGTTCCATCACTCTTTAGGTGAACTGATCAAGTTTAGTTACGAAAGATCTGAATAAAGTTGAGGTGGTTCCGATGCTGCAATGGTAGCCATTCTAGAAAAGCAAGGGCTATCAACCTGTTAATAGCTTATGCATGTGTAAGATTCCTACAGAAGCAGGTGGACATTTTTATCTGATACAGGAGTCCATTTTTAACTGAAGGTTATGAAGCAGAACTGTACATGCAGCACTACTGTACATGTGGTGTCACTGTGCAGGCAATTGTACACTGATTTGCAATCCTGTGTACAGTGCGCCCGTGGCACCCCGTGCGCCGCCACACACAAGCCCCATTGTTCCAATGGGGCTCAAGCATAGGCGGAATTCGCTACGCGGCAAGGTCCGGAATGGATCCCCTGCGTAAGGCAAGGGCACACTGTATTTTGCATTTGTTGCATGTTCAGTTGTGCAGTGTTCTAATTCACTAATGCACTATCATCATGAATGTAAGTTACACTCCTGGATGGTAGGATCTTGTCCCTGGATAAATAAACATTACCTGATAAAAAGTATAAAGCTCTCTTAAGCCTTCAATTTTAATAATATAATAATAATGTGTTTTATTTATATACCGCTATTCCAAAGTCATAGTGGTGAACAGCAAGTAAGCTAATTAGCAAGTAAGCTAATTTGCCCCCAACAGTCTGGTTACTCATTTTAGCGACCTCGGAAGGAAGCAAGCCTGAGTCGAGCTTGGGCCCTTTGATGGTCTTGAACTCGCAACCTTGTGGTTTTGAGTGTGGCTGCAGTACAGGCATTTACCACTGCGCCACCGGCTCCTTTTTCCACTCTTTTGCCCCCAAAGAACAGTTGATCATGTATCACTGGACATCTACTGGCACGAAAAATAAAATAAAAGACACAAACATGAAGGGAAAAGGAAGAAGAGGTCTATCACTTCTGCAAGGTTTGAATAAGCTATAGGTGGCATGCAGTTTGAGCCAGGCAGTTTGAGCCTCTTCCCTTGTCAGTAGTCTTGCCTGGACACTGATCAAGCAGTCTTCTTCCTTGGTTATGGAACAGGCCAGAGTATACCTCTGCTGAACCCAGGGCTAGAGGTTATTAGATTAATTGCACTTTCTGACAACAAGGGGGAAGTTAGTCTGCTGCATTTACTTTTCTGGTTGATAGATGAGACCTGATTGGTCTCTATTTGACTTGGATATCCTATCTGGGAGGCAACAGTGTGTGCATACAGTACATGCCAAACCTCCCAGTGTTCCAAGATGCTCTGACCTCAGCTTTAAAGTTACTGATTTACAAGTAACATATTGGCAGTTATACCTACTTGTTGGGGTTGGGACAAGTAATGAGAACATAAGCGTTAGGCTTCAAAAAGCAATATAGCGAGTGGGAACGCCTCACTTTTGATACACAAGCAACATTTTTATTATATTTCACATACTAATACTATTCTAATGAAATAATAATATATTTTATTTCTTTCCCTCCTCTCCTCGAGGTGGGATACAGCACATTAACAATCAAAAACCAATTAAAATACATAAACCCACATTCAAGTGCATTTAAAATGTTTTAAAGAGACCTTGAGCTGAATTTTTCAAGTTCTTGTCTTTCTCTGATCAAATCCTAAGCCCTTCCCCTCAAAGATAACCAAAAAAAGCAATGAGCATGCAATAAGAACATACAAGCCAGGGGTAGGCAATCTTTTTGAGCCGGGGGCCGGGTTGTGTCCCTCAGACAACTGGGGGGCCGAAGCCAAAAAATAAATAATTAACTATTTTTAAAAGAACTTATTAAAAATAAACCAGGACAAATGTAGGACCTATTTTCAAATGGAAGACACTTTTTAAAAAAATGGAGGACACGTGAAAAATTTGCTGATTTTTTTTAAAAAATGTTAATATAAATGCATGTTTCTGAGGCTTCTATAGACAAATTGCCCCCAAAGGCCCTGGCGGCAATCGGCGCCGGACTGGGCTGGGGCCGGTCCCAAGGCCTTGCGGGCCACATCGGCCCGCGGGCCGCAGGTTGCCTACCCCGTAACAAGCTATTGAAACTGTCACTGGCTGCTAATTATTTGGGGGTTTAGTAAAAGCTACATAGCCAACTGTTTAAGAATGGTTTTCCAAGCTCTGCCCCTGGCTGATGGCAGAGTGCACTTCCCAAGTGAGCTTAAATAAAAGGCTTTTCAGATTGAAAAGGGAGAAATGCATGTTAGATAACCAGCTCCATTTCAAGTATGTCAAAGAAAGACAAATCTGCCATCCCAATAGACAAAAGAGAGAGATAAAGAGTAATTGCGTTGATAAATAGAGCTAGGTCCTACCACAGTGCCATTGGGCAGACAGATCATTATCTCACAGGAAAGTTATATTTTTCAAGGTGCAGGTCTGCAAGTTTGCTGTTGAATTCATTCTCTCTCTTAGCCTGTGGGGAAAGGGACATGTTTTAAGCCTCTTACACTTGTTAAACAGCACTTACCTAGGGCTTTCTACATTCAAACCATGCAATTATAGCACTATTATTCAATTTTAAACTGCTATAGCACCATCACATGGAATCTGGGTTACAGTTTAGGGAAAAGGCATTTGAATTCTCAACCAGAGAATTCTAGTGGCCTCAAGAGAATAAACCCACAGGAGGGAATTGGCAATTAAAGTGGAATAACAGTACTATAACTGTGTAGTGTGAATGGGTCCCTGATTTGGCACTGGGGTCAATCTGAGTCAAATTACGATTTAATTTTAAAATTAGATATAGGACAGTGGTTCCATTAATGTAAAATTATGAACTCATTATGGTGATATTATTGTGGGTGTGTACAGGAAGGCCTGAGGTCTGTAATAAGACCCCCCAGTATTAATGCTAGGGCATCACTTAGGCTCAGATACCTGATTCAGACACCTTCTTCTTCTTCAATTCAAATAATCCATGAGATATAATAAGAAAACAAACCAAGATGGTTGAGTGGTTACATTTCTTACCTTAACTGTTGTATCAATATGCAAAGAGTCTTGTAGGACCTTTGAGACAACTGAAAAAAAGAAGTTGGCAGCTGAGCTTTCATAGACTTAAGTCTATTCCTCAGATGCAAGTCCTATTTCCCAAAGCATCTGAGGAGTAGACTTGTTCTATGAAAGCTCATACTCCCAACTTCTTTCTTTCAGTTAGTCTCCAAGGTCCTACAAGATCTCTTTACTACTGATTTTGCAGACTAACATGGCTATATCTTTCAACTCTAGTCTGTTGTATCAATATAAAACAGTTACTGTCATAAACTGGTTTTTATCATATTGCAATAATTTATTGAAAACAGGACCATGTAACACTAGCCAATTCATTTTATTTGGGACCTCACCACTGCACCTATGCTGAAAGCATCAAAACTACAACCACAGCACAGCTTGGATGAATTCTAGAACATTTGAAGCATCTCAGGAAAAATTGGGCGCCAGCAGACTCCCACAAACTGGTACCTTCAGGTGTTATCAAATCACTTGTTGGCTGGGTGTAATGGTAGTTTACTCCCAGGCATCCCAAAGGCCTAAAGTTGACGGTTCAGGGTGAAGGTTTTATATTTTTTCGTTCTTCTCCATAGTCAAAACGCATACAGAGGGTTAACGAATAACATGCAAAAACTGCCAAGCAACCAGCCCTTGGGGTACATTACCTCTGCTTCTCTAAATCAATCTCTGGACTAAAGGGAAAAACTCTTTGATTAGGACTGAAACTTTTAAACTTGCAGATTAATTAGCAAAAGCTCTAGCTGTTCTGTCAGTGGGAGTCAATGTTAATCAGTAAGGAAGCATTTAAATTGGTCCAGTGGAAATTATGGGGACATTCTTTTCTGTTTTAATTCTAAGTAGTGCATTATCGTAAGGATGTTTAAAAAAAGGGGGGGCACCAAGATGGGATGCTCTTCCCAATAATGTAAGAGTGGAAAACTGCAGCAAGTCGGGGGGGCCAGTTTTGTGCCCCAAGACACTCTAGGGCAGAGATTTCCAAATGTTGGTCTCAGGTGTTTTGGACTTCAGCTCCCAGAAGCCCTAGCCAGTTTGGTCGACAGACAAGAATTCTGGAAACTGAAGTCCAAAACATTCAGAGAATTAAAGTTTGGGAACCACTAAGGGCTACGTGGACTACTAAAAAAAAACAACAACCCCGAAACCCCAAAGTGACTGGAGGCGCACTTCTGGCTCTTAAAATGGGTTTTTATTTATTTTTTGATGTTAAAACAGAATGCGGAAGACTTGCAACCTATTTTAAAAGTAAACTGTTGTATGTAAAAGCTTCCAGGAAGAGCAATTAACCCTCTTTTTTGGCTCAAAAGTTTAGTCTGGGGATTCTGGAGGTCCTTGGGAGGCTGCATGTGGCCCCAAGGTTGCACTGTGCTCACATTTGAATTAAATGGTAACAACCTTATAATCAATTGTATAGTCCTGCATACAAAACAGACGGGTGGTGGGACAAGTTCCTCAATTAGTTTTCACCAATGAAAGAATAAGAAATATTTAAGATAGGTTTACTATATTTTGAAAAGCAACCCCACCCGACTACTTCAAACCACCAATCATGATGACAACTCTTACTTTAAATACCCCTGCAATATAAATTGTGATAATTGCTGCTAGAAATATTCATAACTTTCACTGTATTTAAATAGCAACAATTTTGCCTGCTCTTTCTTCTCTCTCCACCTCTTCTGACAAGTGTCTCACCTGTTCCACCAAACCACCTCATTCCACTGCTCCCACACAGTTGCAGACTCACTCACTTTCCGCTTTGCGGGTCTTCCTTTTCTCTACCATCCTTTTCTCCCTCTCTGAGTGCTCTTCTTCTAGCAGAGCTCTCAATGGAGATAGAAATACAGAAACGAGGAGACAGCAATGGTGGGAAGAGGCAAAGCAGCAGCAGACATTAAAAAAAAAAATCTGACATCTTAAAAAACCACCTGAGCAAAAATTTTGGCTCTGAAAAAGAGGACACGTCCAGAAAAAGGAGTGCCTATGGTAACTCTACTCAAGATGACATTTCCTTCTATGAAGGAGTGATAGCTCTTTTTCTTCCTCAAGTATAAGTGAATTCTATCTGTTCTGTCAAAAAGGCATTTTATATTAAGGATTGAAGTATATTAATTTTATTATGATTAAGGAACAACAGCCAGGGACAATATTAGTTTCTTAGGATTCTTGAAGGTATGTCAGTGCTGAAGTTTGTGGAGCCCTGATATACCCCTTCAAGTTTCCTTTCACTTTCCCATATTGTCAGGCTCATGCAACTGGATCCTTCTACTAAACCTAGGCTCATGCAACTGGATCCTTACCTGTAATTCCTCCAGCTCCTTCACCAATGACCAGGTACTGATGAAACTTTCATTCAAGAAAGCAAGGATGGGCGAACTTTCCAGGACTGTTTCCCGGAGAGTTCGCCCTGAACCTATCCAGACAGAAAGAGAAAGGGAAAAGGAATTTTAAAAAAGGGATTAAATGAAACCTCAGAACAAACCTATGACAATTTAGGTGCAGATTTTTTGAATCTTTATAAATACAGTATGACACTGATAAAGTATCAAGCTAATCTGATTGGAAGCCACAGGGTCACCTGCCTAACAGGCCAAGAATCCAGAAGAGAATGGACACACAGGGGAACCTCTAATGAGGACTCAAAATGATCAGCAAGGAGACAAAGTTCAGATCTTCTTAATAAACTCATTTAGGGCTGAATTTGGACGGTTCACATGGGTGGCTCAGAGTTAGGAATCCACATTGCCACGCACCAGTGCTGGGGAGAATGGCACCCCAACATAGAGAAGGTTGCTGAAATAGGGGCATGTGAAGTGTGTACCTTCACCCTACCCAGTCTGAATTTGCACCATAAGTTCTTTAGGGCAGTGATCTCTCTTTTACTAAACCACCATGTATGCTGATGGCACAAATCTCATAATGACAACTGTGACAACAACGAGGCCTAAAGAAAGGCTGAGGAATCTGTGGCCCTTGGGATCAGTCTCAGCTAGATCTAAGGTGAAGAATGATGAGAGTAGTAATTCAGGATCATTTCATTTTATTATCTTTTATTTACAATTATTCTCATACAAGATCCTTTAAAAAGACATGCACCATCTTTAACGAGGGTTCAGTGTGTTTCATATTAAGGCTGTTGCAATTATGGATAGACACAGTGTAACATGTTTTATGTGAAGACAACCAGTATTCATTTCTCCCTTGCAATATCTTTCTGTGGGGTATGGGGAGGCAACTTGGGACACTCTGACAAGCTCCCTAAAAAGACATTACAGATTTTTTAAAAATTACACCTCTTACCTCAGCATGACTGATCATCTAGTGCACCCCACAACAATATGGAGTGCACAAGTTTACTCTCAGATTTTGCTCTCTCAAAAGCTTGGGTAAAGGGAAGGTAAGAAACCTGAAAGCAGAAAAAGCAAGAAAAGAGGCTGAAACCAAACCAGACACAGACCAAAGGGCAGAGAGGAATATTTCATTAACTATACATTGTACTAGCCAGGGACCACAGGGTGGAAGTCCAGGGCACCACAGCTCCCAAGGTAATGCAAGATGACTACAAACAGAACTAGCGAGTCAGGAGACATTCTGGCAGGGATGGCAGCAGTTGCAAAGCCCAGTGAAAATGAAGTGCTAGAGCACCAGCACTACCTGAGACTGCAACCATGTTCTATTTTAATTTAAAACACCTTCCTCAGAATGAGAGCAGTCTGTGACTGTTTGTGGCCTTGCAGCAAATAAGGACACTAGAGCAGCAAAAAGGCAAGCTGGACAGATTCGCTGAGGTTAGGGGCACAGGACCCCACGGAAGTGGAAAAAACACATTTTTTAAAAAACAACAACTTTCTTTTAACTTGAGGGAACACCTCTCTAGGAATCTCTATGCCCTCCACCACAAGTCTGTGGTCAACATCTGCCAACATCAGAGAGAAAGGTCAAGCAATGTATTTAGTAATTTGTCAGAACTGATCATTTCTTCATAGCAGCCTGCCTGAACTGGTGCCTCCAGATATTTGGAACTACAGTCGCATAAAATCAGCTAACATGTTACATGACAAATGTTGAGAGCTCATGGGAGTTAAAACTCCAAAACAGGTTGCCAGGAGGCAGACGACCACAACAGGTGAGAGCTAGTAATGCGTCTACATGTAGTCCAGTGACTGTTAATACAGTGGTCCCTGTCAGGACACCCTATTTTCAAGGATGTGAAGGCAAACAAATATTCCTCACATCCTTTCACATATCCCTAATTACATTAATTACAACCTTTAAATATCATAAGAAAGACCACATGCATGGGCTACTTTAAAGAAATCTGATCTTCTTAGTGAGTTAGTTATCAACAAACAAAATCTTCCAATAGTATTTCTCACAAGCATTTAAAAAAAACACAACCATTTACTAGCTAATGATTAAACAGAAGCAATTCTGGCTGCTGTAGGAACATGAATATAATTTAACAGCTCACGTTGTCAATTTGTTTTAAGTTCCCAAGCCACACATATCTTGTGTGTTTCCTGTTGATAAGAAAAATGCAGTGCTGCAACTGCTGCGTACTATGCTCTGCTTGCTGCAGCAAAATGCTCACAGAAGCATCATCATAATTTGCCTCTTTCAAAATAGCACCAGGGAATCCTGATAAAGGGGAGGATGGATGATGCGGCATTCAAACTTCCATCTGTACCTAAGAGATGTGGGCCCAGTCACAGGCTTCCACTCTGACCTCAGCCAATGCTTCTGTTCATCTTTCAAGAAAACATACTGTGCATTTAAGAGATCCCAGAATCTTGGATAAAACTCATGAGCTATTTTGTTAGCAGAGGAGATGAAAGCCAAATGTTTGTTCACTTTCACTACTACCAAATAAAACCACGAACGCTCAGCTTTAATTCTCCTTTATGGAAGCAATGACAATAATTTAACCCTCAAGGACACACTAAGGACATACTCAATTCATACTTTTTTAAATGGATACATGGCAACTTCCAGTTTTCTGACCGCCTCTTCCCAGGTTATTTCTCTCTGCCAGGTAATCTCTTCAAAGACGAACTGAATTGACTCGCCCTCTCTGCTATCAATCACATTCCCATTTTCATCATGAATGACAGAAGGAATGGAAGGTCCCAAAGACTCCAGCTCCATCTAAGTAAAACAGACAAAAAAATTGCTCCATCAAATTACCCTGATCTCTAGTAAACACGTATCTGCTATAAAGATCTCCTACATATGACATGGCCTACATCCTTGTGTTTGTTTTGTGAGGAGGTGGAACTGGATGCCATGGGAGAAGATTTTAGACTGTAACTGTATACAAATGTGCATGGAAGTAACCCTCAGCAAAGCCAATGAGACTTTGTTCCAGGCACTTTTTAATGTATGATTATTATTATTATTATTATTATTATTATTATTATTATTATTATTATTATTATTATTATACTTTATTTATATAGTGCTGTAGATTTACACAGCGCTGTACATACAAACAATAAAATCGATAAAAATGAAACCTGCCAATGGCATACATTCTACAAAATGCATATAAAACAATAGATAATAATACAAGATAGAATTAGATAAAAAAAGCAGGCAAATTAAAAAGATCAAAGATCAAATATCAACTGAAGTATCAGATCTCAGATAACAATCGGATAAACAATCACAGAAAGTCTGGAAACACTTTGTGTAAATTGTGTTTTATACATAGGTGATCTTAAGATAAATAACATAAAGACCACATAAAAATAACATATATAAAATAAAACTACAAAACAGGAAACATAAAAACCTTGAACAAAAAATGTCTTTGCCTGCCAGTTTCTCGAGTCCTCACCAAGCAAGCCTTCCCCTGATGATGTTAAAGCTCTGCCAGAATCATATGGTGAGATATGGTCTTTCAGAAGTACTGATTATCACCTCTCATATGGCCATAAGTGCCTTGGTTAGTGATTAGCTGACGTATCATAACCAGATATTATGGTTTGAGGTGTGTTTGAAAACCGTGAATTGTGTTAGCTATGGTTTGAATAGACAAACCATAATTACAACCATTATTCTATATCCAGAGGCCATTGTGCCTACAGACTGTTATGCTGAAAAATGAAAGAGTTATAAATCATAGTTTGCCTGAGTGTTTGATGTCTGCACTGAACTAAAGACTCATGCTTCTTTAGCATTCCACTAATTCCGAGACCCACACACTGCATGAGCCACAGTTCTTTTAGAACCAGGCTGTCAAATACACCAGAAGGAATCAGCAAATACTATTGATAGAAATTCAGTCTAAAAGCAATTCTTGCTACAGACCTGAGGTAAGTATCCTATATCCACTTCCATGTTGCTGCTCTCTAGGGCACCATACAGCCATTCCATGTCTACATTGAGAGACCTGTGGAGAAGAACTGGCGCCATCAGAAACAATATTTTCAATACAGAAGAAAACCATTTTTAAATCCTAATTTTTAGTCTGGTACTTCTCAGGGTGGGTCACTTGTAAAGAATAAAAAGAATAAAAAGAAACCATAACAAAAAGATCCACAGGAGAAGTAAAGAAACATAAGATTTTCTCTGCCATTTTTGTGGCCTCACACTCCCTGAAAAGTTGAAAAAAATGTTCAAAAAGAAGAACTGACACTACTGGAGGGCTTGCTTTAGCGTGGGATGGCCATTTCTGCCCACCTTAAAAAAAACCCTGTTCCTTCCTTTTTTCATGGGGGACCTTGAGAGAGACCCCCCTCCCAAGCAGTGCTTGAAGAAGGGAAAAGTTGGCACCCAGACCCACTGAATTTGTCCACCCGCAATTTAAAGCTAGCTAAACACCTCTTGAAATAACGTGGTGCTTCCAGCTTGCATAAAAATACAATGATGTCTATTAGACCTTTTCTCAGGAGAGCAATCCCAAGTTGTATCCAAAAACAACCCAGCCAAAATTCAAAGATGACCACTAATAGGTACTCTGTGGGTTGTGCAGAGGCTCTCTTGGTAGTTAATCACATCTCTTTTCTGGTACACTACATGCCAATACTCGTTCAGGTGGTTATCAACTCACCTTGGCTTTAGGCAACATCCTTCCTCTTGACTTGTCTCCCAGTGACTATAATTAAAACTGAACTTGTAACCTCAACTCCATACCCACAAAGTTTTGCATTTCTATTGCCACTCTCACATAGAGACTACTATATAGGTCTGCCCCTAAACCCTCCACTCAGTCCCATGCATTTGAGCAAGTAGACACAAGTCTACAGAAGCTCATGCTACCAGCTTCTCTCTTTCAGTTAGTTTTAAAGGTGCTACAAGATTCCTTTGCATGTAAACTTACCTATTGTTAGGAACAAACAGCTTGAATTCTCTAACGTGAGAGGAGTCTTTGGAGAGGACAATGTAGCCTGTGAACTGTGCTGGGGAAAACCAGAATGGGAAATCTGGGGGCTCGTTCAGCTGGAACTCTGCATGGATTCTGGAACAAAAGACATTATTAAATGTCAAATCGCTGCAAGTTCTGAGGAATGTACTGTATAACTAGTGCCATCTATAGAGGCTGCAGAAGTGATATGTTCTCCACAGCACTTAAAAGTTTGGCTGATGTTTACTGGAGGCAAAACACAGGGAATATATTCACTATCTAGCTCAGTACAGCAACATTTTTTGGTAATGGTTTCCCAGGGCCTCTTTCCCATGCCAATCTGGAGATGCCAGGGACAGAACCCTCATTTCATAGCATCAAGTCCTCAGTCATCCCTTCACACATGCTAGTTCTGAGCGACAGAAACAGAGATACCAAGACAAAGGGAAGCGTCTTTCACAGCTATAGCCAATGGAACCAGCACCCAAAATTATTTATATGGGGACTGGGCACAATGTGGCCCTCCAAATGTCACTGGACTGCAGGTTCCTTCAGCCTTAATCAATGGTGAGGAATTCTGAGAGCTGCAATCCAACAACATCCAGTCCCAAATCTGGAGGAGCACATTTGTATCACTTCTATTCTACACAAATGACACACATATACACATAACCAACAAATAAAACTACTGGCATTTCCACTCATGGGACTTTACCTGAAGGCAATCCTATAGTAGAAATCAGCAACAGCTTGGATACAGGCTACAGCTCCCTGAGGGGCAAAGCGGGTTTTCACAAATGGCCGGGGGTGGAACATACTCAAGAGCTTGTGAATGATTACCTATTAAAAAGAGGCAGAGGGAAGTGCATAAAACTGGCAGGCAGTGAATATATGGTAAGAGCCAAAAGCTATTCTTCTCAAAGTCCAGGTACAATTATTAGTATCTTGGATCTCACAAATAAAAACTGTCTTCCCTATCTTCTTACAGTCTTTGTTGTTTTGAATATTTGTTATGGGTAACAAGTGTTTTAGGAGCTTTAACACATCATGGCCAATATATACACAGCAAACAAGGAGCTGCCCATTCCCACTGTGCCATGTTTTAGTACTGTACTGATGAGCTATATTCCTTTAACATTTTTGATTCAAAAAGCACAGAAAACCTCATATGCAAGGCAGGGCTGCTTTTTCCTTTCAGAAGAAAGCCAATGGTCATGCTGAAAGCCAGTTTTGCAGGGACCATAATAAAACGAGCCATCCTGACTGGACTCCAGGGACTGGCAAACACTAAGTACAGCTCCAGATAAGCTGAATAAGAGACTCTGAAATACACTCTTTATCTGTAGCATTGCATCCAAGTGGAGAGATACATATTGGGCTCCTTTCCTAGACCCTTGTGTGAACTACCGAAATACTGTACATAAATTGCTTTGAACACAATGAATATACTACACAAATACTGCTGCTTATTTTAAATATTAATTTTAAAAGCTTATGTCTTACCTCTTTGCCTTTGGGAGCTGGAGGATAAAAGCGATTATTGGGAAGGTATCCAGTAAAAATATTTAGCTCACTGGGAATGATCCACCAAGGATCAGCAAGTTCCATCTTATGCTTTGGTGGAAGGAAGGCCTTAAATTGCTGGGCAAACATCACACTCACAGGAGATACTGGAGTAGTCCAATTGCGGAGCCCAGAAAGGGCAAGATGGGAAACCTAAAAGGACAAAAATGCTCACTAGAAAGCCTGACATGGTTGTGCTTTATTAAATTTATTATGCATTTCAAAAAAGGTGTCTAATAACAAGATACAAAAATAAAAAAACAAAAGCAATTTGCTGTTAGTTGCTTGTCAAATCAGCTTCAGTCTATGGCAACCCTATGAATGAGAGATCTCCATGACACCCTTTTATTAACAACCCTGCTAAGGTCTTGAAAGCTAAGCTCTGTGGCTTCCTTGACTGAATATATCCACCTGTAATGAAGTCTTCCTCTTTTCTAATGGGTCATACCATTTCATGATATGTCCAAAGTATATAAGCCTCAGTTTGGTCAACTTGGCTTCCAGGGAGAGTTAAGGCTTGATTCCCTCTCTGACCTTAATCTGGTGTTGGGTTTTTTTTTTTTTGGGGGGGGGGGGTTGGCAGCTCCCAAGTATCTGTAGAATTGTCCTTTAGCACATGTACAGTATACTATCCAAAAACAGCTTGCCATTCAGGCATTACACTAAACTATAATGGCAATAACCATAGATGAGAATCCCAAACCATGATATGAGCTTCTAGTCATACATGGAAACTATGGTTAAAAGCACAGGAAAAGTTATTTTCTTGAACAACTGCTCCAGAATCCCCCATAGTGTATAGCTGCAGCACTTCTGCTTGGTACACAAGTGGTGAAAATGTCAAAACTTTCCAGCTGGCTTCTGGCTTGCCAGCTAAATGAAAACTGTTCTGACACTATACCAGTCCATTCACAAATATGTTTTTTAAACCAAGGACTGATGTCATGTTTAAAATTGGCTACAGTTAAAAAGAAAGGCTTTTTACATACAGAGAGCAGTCAGAGGCACCTGGTACTGTTTGTTATTGCTGTGGTTCTTTTATTTGTGCAATGAGGCTGTGGATACCTTGGTGTGGAAGGGGCAAAATTATCAAAATGCTCATGCTATGATCTGTTAAATCAGAAATGTGTTGATTTAGATCAGTTCTCTAGACCATATCTTAGTCAATATGTTTTTAGTTGGCTACAGATGAAAATTTCCAGCAATAATGAAATGTGATACTCACTCCAAGGAAGCCATCCTTGCTCTTTGTCATTGTTTCCATCAGCAGAGGCTGAAACTTTGCAAGGATAGAGAGAGTCTCCCCATTGGGATCCACCACCTCTTCTTCATCAGCACCAGGGACAGGAACAATACCTGAATACGATAGTGACAAGGGCAACAAAAATATCTATTAATACTTTTCCTATTAAGTCTTTTTTTGGTCACCCAGCTTGTTCCCTTTTCCTTCCTGTCCTCTGTCTACCTGGAAGCTTTTTAAACAGCACTGGAATTGGAAAGATGGTGAAGGACTGCAGAAGTGCAGACTTTCAATTAGTGAGTTGCAGCAGCACATCTTCAGCAAACAGTGCAATAAACCTAGGGCCCGAACATACAGGTCAAAATAAAGCTGCTTAGGGTCACTTTGGAGGTATGCTGTTTAAATGACACATGCATCTTAAGAGGCCAAAAGCTGCACCAAAGCTGCGCTTTAGTCCTTAGGACTGGAGTGAGGCTTTGGCATGGCTTCTGGCCTCTTAGGATGCATGCAGCATTTAAATAGCATACCTCCAAAGTGACCTGGAGCAGCTTTATTTTGGCCTGTCTGTTTGAGCCCCTTGAGATGGGAAAGAAAGGGATACTCCTCAACCAATCCTACTCTAGTTGTTTGTGCCTGCCTACAACAAGCAAAGTAACAGCAGCTGCCTCTAGAATCCCTCAGTGAGTATACATAAACATTGTTAAAATAAAGAGAAAGGGGTGAAATGAGTTAGCCTGCCTCGCTAACTACCCCCGACATGTTAAAAAAGCTTAGAGCTATACGCTTGGCTACCAAAATGGAAATCATAACAAAAGTAGAAGCTAATGAATGAATGAATGAAAGAAAGAAAGAAAGAAAGAAAGAAATCTCTGGATGCATTTTGGAAGGAGCTCTCAAGGGGTCTGTAGAAGGCTCAGAATGTTCTTTTTTTACTTATGCAAGGCTTACCTGATCTTAATGATTCATTTTACATATGCATATTGTTAGATTTGAATAAAAACTTTGGTGAAACATGCTGAACCACTTTTCTTTGGGGGGGGTATGGGAACATGTCCCTCTTATTTCTATGTTATATGTACTTCTAGTATCTTCTGTTTTTCTGTTACAGAATTTTCTGGTACAGAAGTAATGTCCAGGAACACATCAACTTCATTAACAGAGGTGTAGCTGTATGGAGACACAGCTGAGCTGTTCTACTTCCATGCATCAGGGGTCAACAAGCGATTAATGACAGCTGTTGTATTCTTCACTGATTTTTAAAAACGGTGTGCCTATGCATGTTCTCAGCTTCACTGTACAACGGCACATTAAATTTCTATAAAGTTATTACCATTCTGTTCAGCGGCATATTCCAATTGGCCAAATTCCAAATTCCGGAATGGCCAAACGGAGATCTGTGCATCTGGCCTGAGTAGAGATCCTGTATTTCAACCAGTCCCCTCCTTCTTGTTACTTCACACTAAACAAGGAACACCAATTTTATTGTACATGGAAGTTTCTGAGAGATAGAGTGGACATTGTCCTCTCATTCTGCCTTGGATGGAGGTGAGAGAGGAAGGCATGACATTGTGGGAGGAGGGCTTCGATCTATGAGCATTTTGGCTGGGAAGAATTCAGTCTCTACCCCACACACCTCTGTTGGGCTGAATAAGTGAGTGACTGTTCTGCTGGGGCATACCCATGTAGCCCCTGACTTTGCTCTTTGGTGCAGCAGGGCAGATGCAGAAGGCTCTGTGCTCATAATAATAGGAAACCAGCTGTGAAGGCTGTAGAATTTCGAGTCTGTGTTATGTGCTCTGCAATGGAAAAAGGATGAGTGCTGTCTGAATCCTCCCCTACACACTGACTGTGAGAGCAATCAGATGGGCTACACAAGCCAGCATCACTGTGACCGCAAGCAACCAGCAGGGGGAAGTGCCGCAGCTGCTGTCTGCAAAAAGATTTCCGAGATCAGAGAAGCCCGCTTGCATCTTGTCACCAACGGCTCTCCGGTTATATTGCTGCAGAGCTGTATCTCTTGTATTCAGCTGCTCTGAATCCCTTTTAAGCCCCAGACAAAGCCAATGCGTGCGGTTTTGCAAGTCTGACAATGGGAACAGCAGATTTAGAAAAATTGTCCTTTGTGAGAGAGGCGTCGGGTGCATAAGCCTTTCGAAAAACACAGAAAGCTTAGCAGCCTCTTCTTGGGTAAATCAGCCTAGGGCTTGAGCAAAGAGAATTAAAGCAAAAGTAGCTGTGTGCTAAGGCCAGCTCACTTTCACTTTCTCTCTCTCTCTCTCTCTTTCACACACACACACACACACACTTCCATTTTTATGATTTTATGATAGTTTTATATGAATCATTTTCCCAATGAGACAATTCACAATGTCCAAAGGGGACTCCAAGATGGCAGAGTTTTAAAAACAGTCCCTGCAAAAGTCTGGAGCCTATCTAGGCCACCTGGCAGTTCCTGCTGCTTGGCACAGCTGGACTGGCTGCCCAAGCGGTCCCTGAACAGCTGCTCCAGAAAAAATGTGGAATGGCTACTGCAGGGCTATTAGCTGATACTTCCATGTGGTCATCAATCCTTCACTTAAATGGGGAATCCCTTAAAAGGATACTGCTGAAGCCAGGCACATAGTTACAGTATGCATACACAAAAGCAAAGCTTAGCCATAACAATTCAGTTTCCAGCAAATGTATCACCTCCCCTTTCAGGTGGTTTGTTGGAATTCATGCAAAAATGTCCCTGCCCCAGCCAATCTCATTTGTCCTTAGTGATGTTACTGTGAACCAAATCCTACTAAACACTGTGCTATCACTACATATATTGGGTGATCACAATCATAAAAGGTTTGTGCAATGCTGACTCTTGAGAATCACCATGGCGTAGTCATTTGAGTGTTGGGTTATGACTCTGGAGAACAGAGTTTGTCCCAGCTTGGCCATGAAACCCACAGGGTAACTTTTGGCAAATTACATGCTCTCAGCCTCAGGGGAAGGCAAAGGCAAATCTTGAGATGAAAACCCCATAACAGGTTCACCTTAGGGTCACAATAAGTCAAAAATTACTTGAAGGCACACAACTACAACAAATGCTGACTTCTTCTCCAGTCGCATGGGCAGCTACAGATAACTTTCCCCTTCATCTTCTACACAACCAAATGCTCTAAAAGAGCACTATCAGCAGATGTTTGTGTGGGCTGGATTTTGCTGCAAAGGAAAGGAAAAAGAGGAGGAGAAGGACGTGGCACTGCTGCTGAAGGGACCAGAAATAGTGATACAGTGGGTCCTTGGTATCAGCTGGGATTTCATTTCAGGATCCCTCATTGATACCAAAATTCATAGATGCTCAAATCCCATTATATACAATGGTGCAGTAAAATGGCAAATTTATATAACAAGGCAAAATCAAGGTTTTTGAATTTTTGTGGGGGGAATATTTTCAAGCCATGGACGCTTGAATATGCAGATGCAAAATCCGTTGATACAGAAAACTAACTGTATTGCAAGGGGAATACAGCAGTAAGAGGGCATTTCTGGGTATTTGCCAGCTGCCCAAACATGGCACTTGACCTGTATAAAATTACTTTCACATATTTACTTTCTCAAGAGATATTTGAGACCTTGCTTGGAAAAAAACTACCTTTTAGACACAACTGAAAACCACACACAAACACACACACTTTTCCCACTTTTCCAGTTTTTGGTATAGCATTGATGGAAATATTGGAGAATGGACTGTGTGGAAAAGGATTTCAAAAAATCTAGGGCTCCAAGTGCCTCATAAGGTTAGTAATTAACTGGACCAGAGAAAATAAACAATGGAGCTATTTATAATGAAAGGCTAGGAAATCCAGAAAGCTGTGTAGCTGCCCCTCCGTTTTCATGGCGGATCCATTCCGGACCTCCCCTGTGAAAATGGAAAATTGCTGATATTCAAGCCCCATTGGCTTGAATGGCAGTACGTGCCTGTGGGCACCCATGGGTGCATGCCCTATTTTGTCCCCCTCCGTTTGCTACCTGTGAAGAGGCGAGGGGCGCAGATTCCAAGTCCATGAAAATGAAGGAGCAACTGTATTTGA
>NC_056530.1:2085361-2150102 GCF_019175285.1 Sceloporus undulatus
ATAATAATAATAATAATAATAATAATAATAATAATAATAATAATAATAATGTATTTGTATCCCGCCTCTCCCTGTATTGGATCGAGGCGAGTAACAACAAACATAAGAACAATAAAAATAGAAAACAACAAATCACAAGTAAAAAAACATAGCAAAGCATATAAAATCCAATTCTCTATCTCCCTCCTGCCTTAAAATAGCATTAAAAACAATAATTCCCAACTGGAGAGTAAACATTCGGAGGAAGTCAATTTGGGAATGCCTGCCGGAAGAGAGCAGTTTTTATTGCCTTTTTAAAGGCCTCCAAAGATGTTATATGGTGGATCTCCTCTGGCAGGTCATTCCAGACTTTTGGAGCGGCGACAGAAACCATATCTCTATCTTTCCAAACAGTATCTCCCACCCACAACCACCAAATGAATGAAGTTCCTCTCTCTCAAGAGAAATTCATTCAACTGGGCTGGGTAATTGATCCTTTTTACAAAAGCAGTTTGTTTTTGTCAAGCTTTTTTGAACTGTACACACAGGTAAAACGTGACTTATGAAAAGAATTGAAGTGACACTTATGCCTGTAATGGTTCAGCCACTGTTCAGGCAGGTGAACTTTGGATAGCGCCTACTAAATGGGACAGGACCCAAACTGACAGGGGTAGGCACAATGGAAGAATTAAGACTGATTCTTAAAATACACTTATCTTCCTAATGTTTAGGTCTGTAATGAAACCTTTTTGCTTTATTCCTGAAAACACCTTTCTATTCTAAGAATTAGATGCCTACCAGTTAATTTCTCCGCAATTGGCTTGAACTCCTCTGGGCTGATGTACAAGTCATTGTTGGTGTCCAAGGAAGAGAACAGGAAAAGACCTTCATTTCCCAGAGATTTCAGTGCAGTCTCCTAATGGGGAGAGAAGAGAGTTCCTTATATATACAAGTAAATTATATAACTAGACACACACTTTAATGATCTGACTTCAAAAGGACACAACAATTCTGCTAAGACCTGGTAACTTTGACATGAACCATGGTAGGCTGAAACCTACTTCACCAAGTACATAAAGTTGGCCAAAGGTATAAGATACAGGAGGGCTTTGATCAAATCATCCAACTTTTTGAAATTTAGTCCTGGCGACGCTGATGGTAAGGCTCCAATTTTTATTGGGGAAGGGGTGCTCAGAGAGAGGATCTTTTTTTAACTGCGCTAGTCCAAGTCAAAGCCTTTCCCTCTGCAAATGCTGGATTAAAACAGATGTTCATGGACTGCCATTCTTTTCATCACTCATAACTGGCCAGGTTAGCTAGGACTAATGGGAACTGGGAGTTCAACAACATCTAGAACAGTAATTCCCAAACTCTGGTCCTCCAGGTATTTTGGACTTCAGCTCCCAGAAGCCTCAGTCACCTTGGCCAATGGTTTGGGATTCTGGGAGCTGAAGTCTAAAAGACCTGGAAGGCCAGAGTTTTGGAATCACTGACCTAGAAGATCACAGGTTCCCCATCTCTGCTTTAACATTTCAATGCCTAGTTTATGTTATCTCAATGGAACCACCACAATGCACAGCAGAAACAAATGGGGAAGGCTGATCAACCTGCTTGGTCTACCTATGAGCTTCTGGCTAGTTATCAGTGGAAATGCACTAGACATGGTTTGAGCAGAAAGATCAGGACCTCTGGGTGATTTGTATTAGTTTTCAATGAATTGTGATTTCCAGCCTTTCAACATTAGCAACAACACTAAGTTTTTCCTACTTAAATAAGGCTACTGAAATGAGTAAGTGAGGGTGACCAGGAAGAGACTTGCTTTCTTTGACCATGAGTTCAAATCAGTTCTGGAAATGGAATCAAATTCTTAGGCTCTGAATGAGCTTAGATTCTTTAGTTCAGAGCTCTTTAATTCAGAGTCTTTTGTACCTGGTTCAGGATCTGCCCGAGAAATCTTGTTCTAACAAGAAAAAGAAAAATGCAGAGCAAACAAGCCTGAAGTCTGCCTATCCTTCCATTCAGATAGGTGCTCGGTCCAACTCAGCAGGGTTTTTGTACATTCTTTTGTGGGGTGGAAAACACACACACATACAAGCAACAAATGTCTCTTTGCAAGGGCTGCCAATTCACACAGAGATCTAGTTGTATAGTACCAGAACTGCTCTCAGTCGGGAGTAAGAAGTAATGCAGATGGGATATTCTAGTACACTGCTGGATGACTGGTACAAGATCAGTAAGTTTCTTCTGCTCCCAAAAGTTTAACAATAGCAAGTAAGAAAATTGCTAACTTTGTACTAATAAGTTCTCTTTAAGCCTTCAAAGACATAGCTGTGTTAGTCTGGAAAGTCAGTATGCAAAGGGATTTTGTAGATGAAGTGGAAGATAGAAGTTGGTAGCATGAGCTTTTGTAGACTTCAGCCTACTTCCTTAGAGGCATGGGGAGTGAGTGAGTACGGTAACTGCCATAACCTCCTTAGCTGCTATTCTGCATGTGACTTAAACTGGATGACTTTAAACTACTAATAAAACAAACAAACAAAACAGAATAGAAACTTCAAGCCTGATATCTATGCAACCCTGCATCAAGAGCATCCCAGAGCTTGGGAACATTACTTTTTTGTAATACAGCTCCATGAGTCTCTCAGCTAGCATGATCATAACCATAATAGGAGATATGTGGAATCCAAAAAAGTACTTTTTCCATGCTTTGGATTATGCACCTACTTTACTCTATGGTTAGGGCCAACGCAAGCTCTGATGAATCAGCTCTGCTTTTGAGAACTGAAAAAGATATATTGGAAAATTTATAGGAAGTCTACCAAATTACTTCCCAACTACCTAGTTTATTGGCCAAAGAGCAATTCTCCCAAAGAAATCATACCCAAATGTCTAGAATCTGTCTGCATAAAATGGAAAATAGGTGGTTTTCATGAAGCAGGTGGGTTTCAGTTATGCTTTTAACTTTGTATATTTTAATGTGATTTTATGTTTTTTTGTAATTATTTTGTTTTGAATTATAACAAAAATTTTAAATCTTATTATCTGTGCGCTGCCTTGGGTCCGTCTTGGGAGAAAGGTGGTTTACAAATGAAAGGAAGGAAGGAGAGGGGGAGGAATGAAGACATTGATGAAGACATTGAATTTGGGAGTAACTGATTTATTTTAGCATGGGCATTCATGAAAAGTCATGTTAAAATAGACAAGTTAGTCTCAAAGATGGTGCTTAAATTCTTTCACCTCCACCCCTTGCCATTTTATGCTGAAAAAAGACTAACAATGCTATCTCTTTGAAAACTAGGATCTGACACGGAATCATTCACAAGTCATTTGAGCCCTGCAAGTAGCTTTGAGACCTGTAGACATTTGTGTTGGACCCGGGCTGGCAAGCGAATCATGGATTTTTATCTGCACTCTTAGAGCAATGACTTGTGTAACCAGCCTCATGAACCATGAAGGTTACAGTCACATAAAGACATTCTGAAATGCACCAGAGCAAACTTTCCAAAATTACCATCACACTGTGAATGTGACAAATGGCTCTCAGACCTCTTCTCTGGAGTACCTAGTTTTGAGTAGAGTGAACAATACAACAGCATGGCAAGAAAATGTGGTAAAAATTAAAAACAGAAGGGCAGGCTAAGATGCTATAAGGAATTGCAATTGTGAGAAAGCCAGTAAACCAGGATTTTCAATAGTTTCAACTCAGAGAAAACCACTGAGATCACCTTAAATGCTAGAGTAGGGTGGTCAAACAGTGGCACTGCAGGTATTGCTCACCTGCAACTTGCATCAAGCCTCACCACTGACTAGAGATGGATACTCAAATCGAACAACACTTGGAGGGTCACAACTTCCGCACCCTGCCCTAGAAGGAACTTTATAAATTCCAGAGAAAGCTCTAGAGCACCCTTTGTCAACCTTTCCACCTGCAGGAACCCTTGATGAAACAATCTTCAGGTCTCAGGGAATGCCTGTATAAAAATTATATATCTCAGGGAATCCCTGCAAAAACAACAACAGAAGTTTATTGCACTTTAGCAATTTGCCATTTTATAAAACTATAGGTCATTTAAAAAAAATCTCTTGTAAAACCCCTAGTAACTGCTCAAGGGACCCTGGTATTCTAGGGAATCCTGGTTGAGAAACCCTGTTCTCGAGGGAGAACATATTTTTGCTTATTTTTGGTTCACTGCAATGGTTCCTGTGCAAGATAACTTCTTCATGGATTGTCCCTGCCATCATGCATGGATGCTGTTACCCTTCTTGGTAGTATCAGAGAATCATAGAGTTGGAAGAGACCGCACGGGCCATCCAGTCCAACCCCCTGCCATGCAGGAAATCCAATCAAAGCATCCCTGACAGATAGCAATCTAGCCTCTGCTTAAAGACCTCCAAGGAGGGAGACTCCACTACACTCCGAGGGAGTTTGTTCCACTGTCGAACAGCCCTTACTGTCAGGAAGTTCTTCCTAATGTTGAAGTGGAATCTCTTTTCCTGTAGCTTGCATCCATTGTTCTGGGTCCTGTTCTCTGGAGAAACAGAAAACAAGCTTTTTCCCTCCTCAATATGACACCCCTTCAAATATTTAAACAGGGCGATCATATCACCTCTTAACCTTCTTTTCTCCAGGCTAAACATCCCCAGCTCCCTAAGTCGTTCCTCATAGGGCATGGTTTCCAGACCTTTCACCATTTTTGTCGCCCTCCTTTGGACACGCTCCAGTTTCTCAATGTCCTTTCTGAATTGACAGAACTGGACACAATATTCCAGGTGGGGCCTGACCAGAGCAGAATATAATGGCACTATTACAGTACTTCTCTTGATCTAGACACTATACCTTTATTGATGCAGCTAAAATTGGCATTGGCCTTTTTAGCTGCCGCATCGCACGACTCATATTCAACTTGTGGTCCACTTGGACCCCAGATCCCTTTCACATGTAGTTTCATTCAGCCAGTGTCCCCCATCCAATCTGTTGCATTTCATTCTGTGTTGAATTTCATTTTGTTAGCTTTGCCCAGCTTTCTGGTCTATTCAGATCATTTTGAATGTGGATCCTGCCCTCTGGAGTATTAGCTATTCCTCCTAATGGGTGTCATCTGCAAATTTGATAAGTATGCTCCCAATCTGTCATCAGGTCATTGATAAAGATGTTGAATAACACTGGGCCAAGGACCGAGCCCTGTGGGACCCCAACTGGTCTAGTACTTCAGCTTAAAGGGAACAGACAATTTAACGTATCACCTGTCCCATGTTAATGGGCATATACTTATGGAGACAGCCACTTGGGTTTCCTGTCTCAGTAAAAATATTGCAGGCTAACCCTCCTTCATTCTTCTTCACTGTTTTGGACGCACATCAAGATTATCATAGGTAAGGAAGGCGTCACTATATGAAAGGAGGCTGATTATGCTAAAACTGCACTTCTTGACTGCATCAGTATATTTTATGCTGTTTCAACTTTGAACTGTTAAGGAATTGTTGAATTGTAAATTAGACTGCAATATAATGTATAGTTCTTTTATTGTGTATTATAGGCCAAGTGTTAGTGAAATGTGCTGTTATCATATTAAACCTGTCGTCACGCTGTTGATTTGTGGAATATACTTGTGGGAAATGCAAGCATATAAAGAAACGATTGCCTAAGAACATAGGAAGTTATATTATCCCAAATCAGACCACCAGCTGAGCACTCTCTGCACTGACTGATAGAAGCTCATCAGGATTTCTGACAGGAGGGTCTTTCTCAACCCGCCTAGAGATTTGTTGTTGTGGTGTGCCTCCAAATCATTTTTTATTTAGGCAACCCTAAAGAAACCTATCACAGGGCTTTCTTGGCAAGTTTCTTCAGAGGGGGTTTACCATTGCCAGCCTCTGAGGATGAAAGAGTGTGACTCGCTACTGGGAATAAACCTAAGACTTTTTGCATGCATGGCTTGTGCTCAGCCAGTGAGTTATGGCCCTTCTCCAAAAATGCCTGCAAAATTTGTACATAGTTGAAGTCTAACCTTATAGAAGTGGGACCTCTGGTGCACCCTAATTTAGTATGTCGGTACTGAGTAGGAGCAGCTCTGGCTTTTGTGGGGTGAGTAGCGCTCCTTTCTCTGTTTCTACTTGAGATGCATGGAATGAATCTGGATTGTTTGCATGCAAAACACATGCACTCTGCGGAATTTCAGCCCCTCTCCAGAAAGTACAATATGTATTTGACTATAAGTTGAGCTCATGTATAAGTCGAGGGCAGGTTTTGGGGCCAGAATGATGGATTTTGATATGACCCATGGATAAGTCAGGGTAAATCTTAGGTGCAATATACAGGACATAAAGGATGATGCAAGGAAAACAATGCCAAAGAACTTTAAAAAATCCCAGCAGGCTAAACTGTTTGTGCCCATACTAAATGCTGGATGGATGGAGAGCAGAGAGACTGGGGTTAGTACTTCTAGGACTTTCACCGGGGATGGTTCCTTTAAAAAAAAAAAAAAACTCCATACGTGGAAACTATGTAAACAGAAGCTAACTTGCATTTCTTTTGCTCCAACACATTACAATGATTAGGATTACAAAACAAGGAGGGTGTTGCAGTGTTTTTAAAGCAAAGAGAGTCGAGGAATATTGGACGGGAAGTGCAACAGGGACCACTCCCCCACCCAATGCAAACTACAAATTCCTCTCCACTTTCTTTGCATTTAGCAGACATTGGATAAAATCTAATTGGGAATTACTACTGCAAAGAGCTCCACTGGGAAATTGATTGTTACTAACCAGCACGTTGGGGAATTTTAATTCTCAAACAAAACACTGGTTCCTGCTATGACTAATCTAATGTCTTTTGTTATTCACAGCATTGCTTGTTATTCCACCCCCACCACCCCGGCAACAATATAGCATTGATAAGAGAGTCACAATTTGAAAAATTCATGTCAAAATGCCTCTAAAACACCTTTAAAATTAACTTTGTTGAAAGTTTCACTCATTACAGCAAGGGAAGGAGTTGTTTGGTCCCATCCAGATGCTATTGTCCTCCATTCCTAGCATTCCTCACCACTGGCTGTGTTGGAAGCGGCAGTTCAGCAACATCTGGAGGGCTGTACAATTCCCACCCTTGTATTTATACCAATGAAGTAATGTCATTTTCACTCATTGCGTCGGAAATATAATCTTGACTCAGTACTCTCTGCAGCTAGTACATGCTTGAAATGCAGTATAATCACGTAGGCATGTTCTTTTTCCAACTTCCAGTCATTTCCAGGTGAAGTTCGCAAAGACTCTGTCCACGTCTTACCGTCCCATTGAGCTAAAATTCCTTACTCTGGGATGGCTAAAAACTTGCTATGTTCAAACTGTTTGGGAATTTGTCTATGAAGAGGATGACTAAGCCTATACAACAAAAGAATGGGGTGGCTGTGCTGATTCAAGGAAACCGTGGTCCAAAACACACTGCAAAACAATCCAGTTTGAACCGCTTCACCTGCCTGGTTCAATGCTAAGCAATTAGGAAACTGTAGTTCTCTGAGACATTCAGCCTTCTCTGTCAGAGAGCTCTGGTGCAACAATAAACTACAACTCCTAGCACTGACCCAGGGCAGTTAAAGCAATCTCAAATTGGATTACAATGGGCCCTTGTTATCTGCTGGTTCCAGGACCTCCCTGTGGATAACAAATTGTGGAGGCTCAAGTCCCATTAAATACAATGGCATAGCAAAATGGGGTCCTTTATTAAAATGGAAAATCAAGGTTTGCTATTTGGAATTTATACTTTTAAAAAATATTTCCAAGCCGTGGACGCTTGAATCCGTGGATAAAAATCCATGCATAAGGATTGTATTCTGCAGTCTGATTTGGGCCCGTGTCTGGCAAGGGACTGATAATATCAACTGCTAATGTAGTCATGTATGTCTAGATTGTAGTAAAAAAGTGACCCCAAAAACCTGAGTTTACTATCCATGGGTCAGTGTAAGTACCATACTCTTACCAGAAAAGGAACCAGCCTCTGATAAAAGACAGAACAAATCTGTCTTGGAAGCACTGATTCTCTCTATTCTCTCATCCATCCAGCCTTAGTGTGAGAATAAATAGTGATGTTTGCTTGAATTTTGTAAATCATTTGGCATTGTTTCCCTTTGCTCACTCTTTAATCTTTTTTAACATGCCCCTAAATTTTACCCTCGATTATCCATGGATTATATCAAAAGCCTTAATTTTGGCCCTAAAATCTGTCCTACTTATACATGAGGCCGACGTATAGTTTATATGGTAGTCTTCGGAGGTAGGCAAAGTATGGTAAATCTCCCTTCCTGTCTCAGTGCAGTTAAATTTTCGTCTCTCAGCTCCACAGAGACTCTGGTTGCCTGCAATGCCATTAGTGTTCCCATAGTCCAGACTCGCTTATTTTCCATCTGCCCGCCTGCCAACCTAAAAGGATGCTAATGCTGCCTGGAAGGTACTGCCTTTGTCAATACGGTCAGGAAAGCACTCAAGTGCCTTGAAGGGCAGGTCAAGGATGGCACCAGGCAGATAAAAAGCCGAGATGAGCGGCAATGGACGGAAAGCCTGGATTCGAAGAATTGCCAGGAGCCAAGCAGGAGCGAGAAATTGAGCAGAGCAGGTTGCAATGCCACTGGGCGCTTGAAGCCAAGACAATTACACCCTGGCACTCCAACAAATCCAGAACTATTTTTCTCACCTAGAAAGGTCCTAGGAGGTGAGACAAAACATCCTATCAGTCTGACAAAAAAGCTATTTGTGACCAGCCACTTTTTGTTACACTGATTCAGACAACTAAAGGACTGTCTTTAGGAGCAAGGGTTGTTAAAATGTCTGCAAGTACCGAATCTTCTGCAGGTGTAAATTCTGCAATATCTTGCCATTGTAGGGTCATTCTGTTTCCTAAGGCTTCAGCCTTTTGAAGGAAACAAAATAATATGAAATGTTAAAATATGTCAAAGCCAAGCTTGTTAGGGTCTAGCTTTAAATCAGCAGAGCAGCAGAAATGTGTCTTTGGAGTTTATCACACTGGGGCTAATTTCAGCATTAAAGAGAAGTTAAGAAGTGGATTTAAAACAGCCCCGCAAATAAAGTGAAAATGGTGAGTAATTGCGCGAGTGACTATCACACGCAATTGCGCAAATAAAGTGATATCGCAAATGCATTGTCATTGAAATCCCAAAAGTAAAAAGACGCACTGTTAATGCGCATTTCTTTGTGACCACTTAAGGGCGGGTTTTGTGCGATTTCATGTGAAATTGTTTCGCTGAATTACGCAATTTTCCCAGGATATTCATGGGATAAAACTCTCGACCTCCTTGTGGTGGATAAACTCTTTGACAACTATGGCCCACAGACAGGCCAAAATACAGCTGCTTCGGGTCACTTTGGAGGCAGGCTGTTTCGATGAGTGCATGCGTACTAAGAGTCCGAAAGCCCATGCCCAAGCCACAATCCAGTCCTAAGGACTAGAGCGCAGCTTGGTGCAGCTTCTGGACTCTTAGTATGCATGCATTGTTGAAACAGCATACCTCCAAAGTGACCCGAAGCAGCTTTATTTGGCCTGTCTGTATGGGGCCTATGCTTCCCTAAGAATTGAGACTGACCCAAAAACAATACAAGTACCTTGTAGCTGAAGCAAAAGTTTACTCATGGCTTTAATCTATATGTACAAAAAGGGCTACAGATATCCTAATCTAGCTGGTTCAAGAAGTGTCAAACTGAATCATTTCTACAGTTTAAATGTACTTACTCAGGGGAGTAAACCCAGTGAGCTCAGAGGAGCTACTTCAAGTAAGAAGCATCATTCAGGGAGGCGAGGTTTTCACCTGCCATGGGACTCAATGGAGCTGCCCTGAGGACACAAACACACACAAACCTACATATATACACTTGTTCCTCCACATTGCAGCTTGACTTTTGCTGATTTGATTATTAGTAGATTTGATGAATTGTTCTCTCTAGGAATATCTAGGTCCTCCAGTGCAACTCTATGGCCAACTTTAACTAAAAGTTGCACTGAAAGACCTAGAGATTCCTAGAGAGAAACTCTCTAGTCAACCATTTGCAGCTCCTCCAGCGCAGTTCTATGGTCAGTGTCTGTCAGACATTGACCACAGAGTTGCCCTGGAGGACCCAAGGATTCCTAGAGAGGTGTCCTCTCAGGTAATACAAATAAATACACATGCACACACACACACATAAACACAAACACACATATCCTTAATACACACTCACATAGACATATGTAAACACATATCCATATATGCATATACACACACACATGTAAACACTAATAAACATATACACACAGATCCATATTCACATATATATACACACACACACATATATACTTATACACATATACACATATAAATATATGTACATAAACACACATGTACATAACACACATATATGTACACACACATATATATACAGACATACATATACATATAGACACACACAGATATATATATATATATATATAGCACACAAACACATAAATATACATAAACACGCATATCTATATACACACACTATATATGTACACACAGGCATACACACACACACACACATAGCACACAAACACATAAATATACAGAGATACACACTCTTTCTCTCTCTCTCTCTCGGCCCCTGGGCAAGAAGCCACACTCTCTCAGCCTCAGGGGAAGAGGCTGAAGAATAGCTGGGCCCATAAAGCCCCAGGAGTCGGACACGAAGGCACACAACCCACAACCTCTCTCTCTCCTCCAGGGTCCGGGGCCGCCCTTCCTTCCTTCCTCCTCACCTGGCGCCGGGCGGCCTCCGAGTCCCGGTGGTACTTGGCTGCCCCGAGGAGGGCGGCCAGGAGAGCCAGGCCCAAGCCCAGGCCCAGGGGGAAGGCGGCGGCGGCAGGGGGCCCGGGAGCAGGGTCCGCGGGACGCCGGGCCCGCTCGGCCTCCTCCTCCTGCTCCTCCTCGGGCGGCCTGCTCCCTTCTTTCCTGCGGGCCATGGCCCAGAAAGAGGCCCACCCAGCTCCCTTCTCCTTCCTCCTCCGCTGCCTTGGCGGCTCTTTCCCGCTAGGCCTCGCCCGGCGGAGTGAGGAGGAGCCACGGAGGCCCACAGGAGGGGCGGCTAGGCCGCCTTCAGCATCCTCCTTGGCCACACTGCAGAGATAACCCGGTTTGGCCCCGCTTTTTAACTCTTTGTCTGGCTCTTTGCTATGGAATTCTGGGAGTTGGACTTTGTTCTGCTGGGCCCCACGACAAACTCCAACTCCCAGAATTCCATAGCAAAGACCCAGACAAAGAGTTAAAAAGCGGGGCCAAACCGGGTTATTTCTCCAGCGAGGATGCACACAGCCCAGCTGGGTCCTGTCCACACTGCAGAAATAATCCGGTTTGACTGCCTTGCCTCAGTAATAATGATAATAATAATTTGTATCCCGCAGACAAATTAGGGTTGCCATAATTGTCCACTATTACCAGGGACAAAATGTAGGACAAATTTTAGACCAATATGTAGGACAACACTCAGTCCAAAATGTAGGACATTTAAGAAAAATGGAGGACCTTAAATGTCCTACATTTTGGGCTGAGTTTTGCCCTGCAGTTGTCCTACAGTTTGGTCTCAAATTTGTCCTACATTTTGTCCCTGGTAAAAGTGGACAATTATGGCAACCCTCACACTGCCTCCTTCAAGGGAAATGAAAACCGTGGTCTCCAGGCCACACCAGTCCAAAATGCACTGTGGAAATAATCCAGTTTGAGACCGCTTTAACTGCCCTGGCTCAATGCAATGGCTATTCTGGGACCTGTAGTTTTGCGAGACGTTTAGCCTTTTCTGTCAGTTGACATTATCACACCAGACGGATTTCTCTTAATTTCGAATGAAAAGAAAGTGGAGCCAGGGCACATTCATGTGAATTGAACTGACTTCCCATTGCCCAAAAATAGCTTGCCATTGCCCGAAATTGCGTGTGGTAGTCTTATCACGCAATAACATTAAACCCCATGATTGCGTTCGGATTGCCACTTAAAGCGGTCTCAAACTGGACCATTTCTGGATTATTCTGGACCTCTGTTATATTGCCCATTTCTTTTTTGTGTTGATTGCAAATTACAATCACCAATAAGGAACTGCACTGTACAGTCAATGTTGCAGAGGCTAAGTCGCAACTGCAGGGGACTGGGAAATGGCATTAAATAGACATTAATGCAATAACTATATTGGCATGGGTCTATACAGTAAGTGTACCTCAGTTAATGAAGTAAACATATTCCTGGGCATAATTTCTTTCACAGAAAATGTGGTACTGAAGGCAGAAATAACATGTCAAGAACAGAGATCCTGCGCCACAAAGAAAAAAGCAATTGAACACGTTTCTGCAAACCTTACATTCAAAACTCACAAATACGCACCTGTGAAATGCAGCAGCCATGTCAGGTAAGCCTAGCATCAGTAGCCAAACACATTTCGAATAGTCTCCATACCACTTGTAGGGTCTTCTCTTGCGAAATGCATCCGGCAATGATTTCTTTTTCCTTCCACCAGCTTCTGCTTTTCTTAGGACTTGTTTTGGTGGCCAAACATACTGGTCTGGGCTTTTTATTTTAACATGCTGGAGGCAACCCTTGAAGCAGACCGATCTCCTCTTTTCCTTCCGTTTTGTTGTACATTCATGCTCAGTAAGGGATTCTGGGGACAGCTGCTGCATACCTTGCCTTTTTGTAGATTTATGTAAACAGTTGTTATATCTTGCAGAGCTATTTTTGTTGGGCTACAGCTCCCAGAATGGTCAGATCATCTCAAATGGATCAGAAACGCAGGAACAGAACTTTAGCATAAATATCTTTAAAATGTTTTCTGTGGGTTTTTCAGGCTATGTAGCCATGTTTGGAAGAGTTTATTCCTGACGTTTTGCCAGCATCTTTGGCTGGAGTCGAAGGCTTTCACGGCCGGCATCCGTAGGTTTCTGTGGCTGGCATCTTCAGAGAATGCTGGCATAGAAGAGAGTAGGGCATGTATACACACAAACACACACACACTATGTGACCCTGGGTAGGAAGGAGTGATTTCAATGTTAATCTGTGTATTGTTCTGTTAATGGCAAGGCTTCAGAGTGGGAGGATATGCAAAGATGCTGGCAAAACGTCAGGAATAAACTCTTCTAGAATATGGCCAAATAGTCCAAAAAGCCCACAGAAAACTATCTTTGGTTGGTTTCTCTGAAGATGCCAGCCACAGATGCTGGCGCAATGTCAGGAATAAACTCTTCAAGAACATGGCTACATAGCCCCAAAAAACCACAAACAACCATGGATGCTGGCTGTGAAAGCCTTTGACTACCTTTGAAATATATTGAGTATTTTGTTAAAGCAACTGAGCAGGAAGGTAGAGGAAAGCAACTTGAGGAATTTTTAGTATATCCTGCCTCCTACTGTTCATAGCAGACGATTGCCCAGCATAGTATGGTGCAGCATGGCGCATGTGTTTGTGTGCCTGATCTTAGGATCTAGAACAATCCAGAGGTTAGATGAGTAGCTAACTATTTGTAAACTGTTCTGGGAACTTTTTGGTTAAAGTACAGGGCATAAATCAAGTTACATGACATAAAAGGAAATGTGCATGGGGAGGAAAAAGGAAAAATAAGGCACTGGTTCTCAATGTTCCTCAGCCTGGTGACATGGCTTCTGGATGATGGCTGATGAGAGGCAACGTCTGATGAGGCTGCATTCTGAGAAGAGTTTGCTGTGTTTTCCATCTTCTCCTCAGGTACATAATAGTTTACTCTGTTATTTCCATTCATGTGTAATATTATGTAAAGGGACTCTTGAAAATTGCATTCTTTGAGGTTGAGCCAAAGGATGTGTTTCAAGCCTGCCTTTGATTTAATTTTCTCCTGTTGTTCCATGTTATTACATTCCTTTTATGTCGCTCTTCCAAACAATCCTTCCCCATCTTTGGCAAGTATGCTTCTCAGGGTCCTTTCTCATCAATGTCACATCCTTCCTTAGCTAGCCTTTTGGCCAAGTGATACATATAAAGTTCTTTCAATCTTCCTCCATAAACCACTGTCTCCCAACTTCTCAGAGTGTTGGGTACAGTCTAATGCAGCCCATGCAGTTCACAGGCTGTTAGAGATTTACTGCCATTTCCCTGCTATTTGAGACACTCATAACAGCAGTTATTATTTTTTAATTTGTAGAAGGTGGCAGGAAGCATGATGATTACATTTTCTAAGGTCTGTATTCTACATTTACTTATTTCCTGTCCGGAAAACAAATCACATTGAGTGCATTTACCTGACCTTGAAAGCTAGGGACAGTCTGGGGATTCTGTTGGTCTACCATCCACCCCATGGCCTAACAGGCTCCCTGGCTGAGCTGACACAGCTGGTCTCGGAGCTGGTATTGGAGACTCCCAGGGTTCTCGTTCTGGGGGGCCTCAGCATCCCCTTCGAGGCCGGCTTATCAGATGCGGTGCGGTTCGGGAGTTCATGGACTTCATGACCACCATGGGCCTGTCCCAATTAGTTTCAGGTCCAACACATTGTGCTGGTAATACACTCGATGTGGTCTTTAGTATGGACAAGGAACATCCGTAGGTGGAAGTAATTCAAATCTCCCCCCTGAAATGGACGGGCCATTTCCTGGTCAAGGTGGGACTGAGGGTTACTACCCATATCCCCCTCGGGGGTGGAGGACCTATTAGAATGGTCCACCCTCGAAGGCTGATGGAACCCAAAAGGTTCCAAGAGGCCCTAGAGGGTTATATCATAGAATCTTAGAGTTGGAAGAGACCACAAGGGCCATCCAGTCCAACCCCCTGCCATGCAGGAAATCCAAATCAAAGCATCCCCAACAGATGGCACATGATTGGGAATGACGGCGATTCTGTTGAAGCCTTGGTTGAAACCTGGAATAACGACCTTACCAGGGCTATAGACATTATCGCTCCTGGGTGTCCTTTCCGGCTCACTTCTAATAAGAAACTATGGTACACCCAAGATCTTCGGAAAATGAAGCGAGCCACGCAACGACTAGAGCGCTACTGGCGGAAACATCACCACTTATCTGACAAGGCTTTCCATAGGATCCTTCTTAAATCCTATGGACTGGCAATTGATGCAGCAAAGAAGTCGTTCTATGCTGCTCGTATTGCATCAGCAGAGTCCCCGTTCAGCAGAGCTGTTCAGGGTGGTTAAAGAGCTAACCCAGCGCCCTCCCACCCTGAACCCACTTTTGGAACCAACTAAAGCCTGCTGCAACCTATTCATTGACTTTTTCACTGATAAAATCTCTCAGATAAAGGCTGATCTTGATGCTGGTATTACAACAGAAACTATAAGAGAGGCATCCAGTGACTCTGTGGACTATGTTAGACTGGATCACTTTGAGTTTGTAAATACTGATGAAGTGGACAAGCTTCTTGGATGTGTAAGGAGGACAACATGCCCTCTCGATCCTTGCCCATTCTGGTTGACTACCCAGGGAGGGGATGCAGCTCCAATCTATAATCAACACATCCCTCAGGGAGGGGATATTCCCATCTGAGCTTAAACAAGCGGTGGTTAAACCACTTTTGAAAAAACCTTCCCTAGACCCCCTGATAAGAAACAACTATAGACCGGCCTCCCTACTACCATTTTTGGGCAAGTTGATCGAGAGGGTGGTTGCCCTCCAACTCCAGGCTGTCTTGGATGAAGCCGATTATCTAGACCCATTTCAAACTGGCTTCAGGGTGGGATACAGAGTTGAGACTGCCATGGTCGTCTTGGTCAATGATCTCCGTCTGGGCATGGACAGGGTGTGACCCTGCTCGTGCTTTTGGACATCTCAGCAGCCTTCGATACCATTTCACAGTATCCTTCTGGAACGCCTGAGGGAGTTGGGTATCAGGGGCACTGCACTCCAGTGGTTCCGTTCCTACCTCTCGGGCAGATTCCAGATAGTGAGGCTGGGAGACAGCTACTCTTGTAAAAGAGAGCTGACATCTGGTGTCCCTCAAGGCGCCATTCAGTCTCCCATGTTGTTTAACATTTACATGAAGCTGCTGGGCGAGATCATCCAAAGACATGGGGCGAGGTGTTATCAGTACGCTGATGACACCCAAATTTATTTCTCTATGGTGCTTTCTGCACCGCCATTTGGGACGTCCTCCGGACGTCCCATTTTAAAAAAGGGGCATCTCTTATAGACGCCCCTGGGCCTAGTACGGACTCCGTCCGTACAAGATGGCGCCGGCCCTTCTACATGGCCGCCGCCATCTTTGCGTATCGGACGCTGGGCGTCCGTACGCGTCGCGCCGCTTGTGACATAGCGAGCGCACCCCTGGCGCCTCGCTACGAAAAAGAAGCTCCATTTTGGAGCTTCTTTTTCGGTCCGCGCGGGAGTCGGGCCGTGTGAAGGCTCCGGCTCCCCCGCGGACCTACTGGTGGCGGCGGCCGGCCGCCGCAAAGCGGCAGTCTGTACCCCGCCTATGTCTCCAACTGCTGCAGTGACTAAGGATGGCATCTCTCCTCTAAATGCCTGTCTTGAGTCAGTATTGGGCTGGATGAGGGAAAGCAAACTCAAAGTGAATCCAGAGAAAACGGAGGTGCTTGCGATACGTACCCCTGATCCAGGGATGGAGATTTGTCAGCCAGTCCTGGACAGGGTCACATTTCCCCTAAAGGACGAAGTTTGCAGTTTGGGAGTGCTCCTGGACTCGTCTCTTCAGCTGTCATCCCAGGTGGAGGCGGTGGCCAGGAGTGCATGGTACCAACTTCGGTTGATACGCCAACTGCGTCCCTAGCTGACCAAGAGGGACCTTCAAACAGTGGTACATTCACTGGTAACCTCTCGTCTAGGCTTCTGCAATGCACTCTACATGGGGCTACCTTTGTACCAAGTTCGGAAGCTTCAGTTGATCCAAAATGATGCAGCCAGATTGGTCACAGGTACATCTAGATCTGACCATATTACTCCAATATTAAAATCATTACACTGGCTGCCAATCAGCTTCCGGGCCCAATACAAAGTGTTGGTTATCACCTTTAAAGCCCTACATGGCTTGGGTCTGAGTTACTTGAGGGAACCCCTCTCCCTACACAATCCGCCCCGCACTCTCAGAACGTCCAGGAAGAATGTATTGGAATATACAAAGACTAGACTAATTACAACTTTCCGTAAAGCATTCACAGCCATGGCCCCCACACTCTGGAACAACTTACCGGAAGAGATCCATCTCATCACCACCTTAGAAGCCTTTAAGAAGGCACTTAAGACGGATCTCTTCCAGTGGGCCTATCCACCTGATCTTTTATAGTGGATCTTATAGATTTTTTTACACCTGATTCAACAGTACAGAAACAGACAACGATTTGGCTTTGCTGTTGATTGTATTGCATTTTGGTGTGTTTTAATTGATTATTTTATGTAGTATGGGTTGTGTAATTGTATCGTTCGGCTTTTATTGGTTGTAATCCCGCCTCGATCCGCAGGGAGAGGTGGGAAATATAAATAAAATATTATCATCATCATCATCATCATCATCATCATCATCATCATCATACTTTCAAGTTGTCTTATTCATCCCCAGCCCAAAAACATAACCAAGAAGAGTCTGGGCTACAAAAGCTGTAGTTTTTGTTTTACAAATAGTATTTAGGATACAGAGCTTAGCTTTCAGGATCGTATGGAATTTGGTGCCTTTAGGCTATTTAGGCACTATGAGCTTCCATAGCTTGGTAAAAAAAGAAGTGGTCATCTGAGTTTAGAAGTGACGTAGCCATAGTTGTTATGAAACAACACTGTTTCATGGTGTGCATAGGTATAGATCGGTAGACATTATGTGTATTTATATGTATATAAATGTATGTATGTGGATACAGATAGATGCACCCCTGAACAAATCAACAGCCATGCTGTCTGGGCATTCTGGAAGTTGTAGTTTAAAAAACAAACACATTTCCATGCTTTGGACAAATCAGAGGGTTACTAGCCACGCTAGCAAGAGATTCTGGGAGTTGTAACGCAAAAAAGTTACCTTTTTCAGTCTATGCGTTACCTCAAATAGTTTTCCTAGGCTCTGGATTAGCCCTCAACATAAAAAAGGCTCCCTCTTCCCTTTTAAATTCTTTGGGTTTGGATGGTCTCCAAAACATGAGAAATGAAACAGACTCAAGAGACCTACAAGGGCAGAAAAGTACAAGAGACCTTTTCTGCCTTACTGGTGGGAGCTCAAAAGTTTTAGAATGCCTTCCCTGCAGAGAGATCAACAGGGCCCCGCTCTTTCAATGTGCTCTGAAAGCCTGTCACATCCCTCCCAAGTACGCACCTGATGTTTCACTGTTTGATGCTGTGAGACAATTATGTTGAATAAAGCTGCCTGTCATTGCTGTTTTTTGTCTCGTTGCTTTTGATTTCAGATTTAGATGGAACCATAGTTGCATTTATATTTAGAAATGTATTATGTTAGCCTTCTTAGTTAACATTATATAGAAAGACAGAATATAAACATAAACACACCTACCCTTTACACAAGAGTGAGAAACATGCACACTTGCAGATGTTGTTGAATTGCAACACCAACCTAGGGTTGCCAGTTCAGAATTGTCCAAGGACCTGAAGTTTCCAGACCAAAAACGGGATTAGCTGGTGGTATCATTAAGTGTTATGCATTAAGCTAAAGGGGTTGTTTCAGATCAAGATGAAATTATGGTATTATTGGGGAATTAGATAGGATAAGGAACATTTAATTTAGCCTACTTGCTTCTAGCCATAAGGTGGCTTTAGAGCAGAGTGGAGTGTGAGCCCTGGCACCACAATGAAGGTGGGATGGAGGAAGTTTACTCAATACATGGACACTCCTTCCTTAGAGTTTTTGCAGGTTGCAGCAACAGATCAATTACGCTTCGCAATTTATAGCAAGTTGCTGTGACCCTAAAGCAAGCCTATCATGGATTTTCATGGCAAGATCTGTTCAGAGAATTTGCCTTTGCCTCTCTCTGAGGCTGAGAAAGTGTGACTTGCCCAAAGTCACTTAGTGGGTTTCCATGGCTCCGCGGGAATTTGGTTTCCAGAGTCATAGTCCAACACTCAAACCATTACACTATGCCGACCTCTTACAATGATTTGTACAGAGTCCTTTCCCCTTGCCAAGAGTAAAGCCATCAAAACTGGAGAATTTGCACACTCATTGCCTATCTGGAGATAACCTATGAAAACTGGAGACTCAGCAAACCTGTTCTTATACCAAACCACTGACTATTCTGGCAAGGGCTGCTGGGAACCTTTAGTCCAACATCGAGTTGCATGATTCCTACCCACTTTAATATGATTCCATCTCAAGCAAGGACTTGCTACACAATGAGAACTCTGCTCCATTATGCAGTTCTGGTTTCTTTTGAAATGGTCCAGTGGAATTGCTGGCCATCCTTAAGAGCTGGAGTGGAATATAACTAGTGGAAAGTGTACCAACTTTTCCAGTATGTTTAGTTTTGGATCACCACTCCTTCATAATATATGTGTATGTGTTTTCTTGGAGGGAAGGGTTGGCATAGAAATTAAAGCCAATGTGGGCTCTGAAGAGATTAAAAACAAGTTTTTCAAACATAAGTCTCCGCAACTACTCCAGAAATAAATATACCCATTTCATTTTGTCTTTTCCTTTCTCTGTCTCTTCCTACTTCATGTTTGCATTTTTCTTTTTACCATTTCAATGTGTGGGATGGGCAATTCTCTTTATTTTCTACAGATTATGTTATGTAGTATTTTTTTTAAAATCAATCAAAATTATATATGAGGAAAAAAAACCCAAAGCTGGAATGACACTGTTCAATTTGTGTCGAAAGGAAGCTTTTGATTCCACCAGCAGCATATTTTAATCCACTGTAAAATTACTTTGGGCTAAGCTTATTTCCCTGATATCAAAACCTCTCAACAGGATGACTCACTCACAAAGCTTTTTACTTACTAACAACTATCCATCTAGGAGCAGATTATTTGTCAGTCCCCTTATCCTTAAAATGAAATTAAAGTCCCCATTTGACAGTCTTCATTCCCTCTGGGACTTCAAGAGGTATGCATTCAAAATGAATCTTTTTGTCTTTTATAGGTTGTATGAAATATTTTCTCTCCCCCCATCCCTTTCATTTGACCATGTGAAGGAAGGGCCCCCTCCCAAAAATATCCTACAATCCAGTAATAAATGCATCTAAGCAAAGATGCTTGTGCTTGGGTTTTTTCGTTGTTCCATTTTTGAATGCTTGACTGTGGCCAAGAAAGGGAGAGAAAAAATATCTGGACTGCAGTGGAGTATTTAAAATCTATTTATCCCAAATGGGACCACTGAAGACATAAAACCAGGCAGGACTAAGTAGAACCCAATACACTTTACCCCAGCCTGGTGACTTCCAGATGTTTTGGATTACAACTCCCATCACTTTACCTAGCCTCATTACAGTTGTTCTTTTGCAACCAAAGATCTGAGTGATTTGGCAAATTTGGCAGGGTTACTGCAAAGCAGCTCATGGATAGGATGGTACAGTTCTCCCCTTTAATCAAGGGAGGTGAATATATTTTATTCCATTTGTTTTATCTTTTAATTCAGCTCAGAAGAAACACTGTCCTTTTGAGACACAAAATCTGGACAACGGCAGTGTTGGATGCAAATAGGAAAGAAAATGCAGATCAGACCTCTCTGGCTGAAAGGAAAGAAAACACAGAAAGCATGACAGCCTAACAGGAGTTCAATTTTTGTTTTGCTTTTTCTAGCCCTACCAAGGTGGCCAAGTTCTTCTGAAAGCTTTTTCAGTGGCAGCTGAGAGATCTGAGGAGAAAGACAGGAGACAGGGTTCCCTAGAACTTGTGCAGAAAAGCTGGGAGTGTAGCACACCTCGAAGTTGTAGCTAAACTTTACAAGTTTCTTGAACGGAATTCTCACAGGTGCCAAGCGAGTATTTAAGACTGCGCAAAGACCATGAAGAAGAATGCAGATCAAAATGTTCCAGGTTCCTGTTTTTTACCCATGGTGGGAAAAAAGGAGAATGTTTCAGCAGGTGCAGCTCTTCCTGCTTTGCTTTACAACCATTTGTTCTTGTGTGCCTTCAAGTCATTTCCAAGCTTTTTTAACCCTAAGGCAACTCTATCATGTGGTTTTCTTGTCAATATCTGTTCTGAGGAGGTTTGCCAAGGCCTTCTCCTGAGGCTGAGAGCATGCGGCTTGCCAAAGGTCATTCAGTGGGTTTCATGGCCAAGCATGGAACTGAGACCAGCAGTACCTCTAAGAGCCATCTTTGGTATAAGTTGTATCTCTAGTTTCCAAGGGACTGCTGTAGCTTACCTCATGCCTTGGGCACAGTAGACTCCACCTGACCTGATCTCCTTCTCATCTTGGATCAATGCCCATTGTCCGCCACTGTTCATGCCCCATCCATTTGCTCCTGCAGCAAAACTATCATAGAATCTGCTTAGGTTCTGGTTTTATTCAGCTGACCATCATTTGCTTTTCATTGTAACTATCTGGGCAAATAATAAGAGATCCGAGTCATCCAGCCACACTTCTTATCTGACAGAAATTTTTATTCTATTTTACATCTCTGAGTATTACTGAAATGAAATCATGACAAGTGCCTTGTAATATTTAGCTCCAAATGATACCAAAACCAAAGAGTAAAACGAAAACAAAACAAGACCAAAAAGCCAAGGAAAAATATTGGAAAATGAAAGAAATACACATGATGGGAAATTCAGTAAACATCTTTTAAAAGCATAAACAGCAGGGAGAGAAAAAGAATAAACACTGTTTGGGAATCAGAATTTTGCAGACACTTTCTGATCAGTTATGGCAACAAGACTGCTTATTATGTGTATCATCTTGGGGGGAAAAGAGTGCAAATGGGAAAGGTGATAAAAATCAACTGGATATAAAAAGAGGAGCACAAGGTTGACAGAGACAAGAAGAGTGGCACATACCAACATCTGTTTTATGGCAAACTCCTGATCCTTTGGCCACGTGTAAATCAAGTCTGTGGGTTCCACAGAAATTCTCCGTAAAAAGGAATGTCCATGATTTTATGTATATTATGGCCCATAATCAACATCTCATTATCAGGCATGTTTCCTCACAGAGGAAAAGAAAAAAAACCACAACGGTACTTGTTTCACAGCTTTATACTCTCCAATATAATACTGTCCGGAATTGGACGAATGCCCCCAAAATATTTTCCTGGGAACATACATACTCCTTTAGCAGAAAGGAGAGAAAAAAGAAGCAAGTAACCCTCCACATCCTAGTGCAGAAGCTGGGAAGGAGCAGGCGCTCCCCTACTGCATGCCTGTCTTTAGGTTAAAGTCTGTGCGGTTCACAGGCAGCGGGTGGGCTTCTGTGTTGAACACCCAGTCCTCAAGAGACAGCACATCATCTTCACAGAAGAGAAGATAGAGATACCTGGAGCCAGGAGAGAAGAGAAGGCAAGCCAGTATGAGATGCCCCTGTACAAACCGTGTGCATACCTTGGAGCACAACAACTCAAAGTTATGGACTACAGCTCCCAGAATTTCCCAGCCAGCATGGCCCCTAGCTTTGCTGGCTAAGGGACAGTTGGAGTTTTAATTCAAAAATGTAACTTTCCCATGCCCTGTCCTAAAACATCCCTCGAAGTCCTCTGCATACTGCTGGGGTGCAGAATTCCACAGAGGTGGAAGTGTTTCTAGGCAGTTAAAATGTTAAAACAAAGATCTTAGAGAATGATTCATTAATCATTTTTAACCCGAAGGCTGAAGTGATCTGTTCCTTTAATGGCAGCCTGCTGGGTAGGGGGAAGGAGGAGAAACAGAGCCAAGAAGGGGAAGGCAGGGATTGTACTGCAGCCACTCACTCACAAACCATAAGGTTGCAAGTTCAATACCAGCGAAATGGCTCAATCTTGACTCAGGCTTGCATCCTTCTGAGATCACATACAGAAGAGGAGGACCTGTCCCCTTTGGACTCTGGCTCCATCCACTGCTGACACTGGTTCTACTTACTGCCAGCAAATGGCTTCCCAAAAATTACCCTCCAAAGGGACATGGACTGAAAAAGGCTAAAGCAGGGATAGTCCTTCAGATGTTGTTGGCTTGCATCAATATGTATGAATGCTTGCTTTAAGAAAGGCTTTCACAGTCTACTAGCATTATATGGTGGCCTCATCAGCCTCCTCCTTTTGTTCCCTGGGGACAGAAGGAACTTGAGAGGCCAAGCTAGCTTATCAGTTTTCTGACAAGTCTCAACACACTCATGGTTGGCTTGATGGGTCATGAATTGTGTAGGCATGGTGTAAGAAGAAAGTGAAAAGTGAGGGAAAGAGCCTCTGGATAATTAGGATCATTAAGGGGGCTTCTTCAAGGAGATATTGGAAAAGGAATGGAAAGCATCCTTTTTACCCTTAAGACTGATTTTTGCAAAGGCCCTCTGTCCACTTCCTCATTTAAATCACTCAGTCATGATTTCATTAGGGTGTTTAAGCTCTTCAGAGTGAATTAAAAGTCTTAGTTACTCAAGTACTCTTTAATCTTGTGTGGCTCTCATTACACCACACTCTCTGGCTATTGTATTGGCTTTCCGTTTGCATTCAGCGCATGGTTGCGTACAGAGACCTATTCCTTGCTAAGAGTTACATTTTCAATTCAAATTGGAAGAAACATTTGTTTCAAAGACAATGGGTGATTAACAACAGGATAAGACTGCAAAAAGAAGTACGTTACCTTCCTAATAGCAAAGAATGTGTAAGCTGTAATTCTGCACAGCATCATTCCTTTGTACCCCATGTGACCCAGATGGAAGCTGTGTTCTAGGTTATACAAACCTTAAGGGTGAGCTTTCCAATCTCCAGCAAATGAACAGAAGGGAAAGGATAGGTGGGGTGCTGTAATTGGTTGCACCTCTTTGGAGATCATCTTGTTGTACTGAATAGGATTGAGGAAGGTAAACCTTTGCCCCTCCAGATGTTCTGGACTTCAATACCCAGAAATCTTAGCCAACCGCGTTAAGAAATTAAGCGAGTTGAAGTACAAAACATCTGGAAGGCAAAAGGTTCTCCAGCCTTGTCTATGGGTAATTTCAGATGCCTTGTTGGTGGCACAGTGGTTAAATGCCTATACAGCAGCCACTCACTCACAAACCATAAGGTTGCAAGTTCAATACCAGCGAAAGGGCTCAAGCTCGAGTCAGGCTTGCATCCTTCCGGGGTTGCTAAATTGAGTACCCATACTGTTGGGAGCAATTAGCTTACACTTTGTAAACTGCTTAGGGAGTGCTTAAGTGCACTGATAAGCAGTATAGAAATGTACTTGCTATTGCTATTTGACGATTTTCTGCTGAAATTGACTTTTCTGTCACTTCATTGTCTTTCTATGTAAGGCTGGCCTCAGATGTATGTCAGCAAGCACTGAGAAATTATGGCCGGGTAGACAAAACAAGAGAATGCACCAAGCATGATCACAGTGTTGCGAGCCTCTTTTCCAAGGTAGATAATTTTTAATAGTATTTAGCACCTGTTTTCTTCTGCAGCTTAGAACAAGCAACTCAGCCACAGGGCACTTTCTCTCCCAAAAGGTGAAAGAGCAACAATGGAGCAACCCACCAAGGAACAGCACCTATCAGCACCAGTTTGTGTTACATGACACCAGCATACATATCAAAAAGAGGGTCACAGCCCTCTTTCTGGGCCTTCTGTTTAAATTTTGTACATCCTTTCAAGCAGGGGTAGGCAACCTTTTTGAGCTGGGGGCCAGGTTGCTGTCCCTCAGACAACTGGTGGGCTGAAGCCAAAAAATAAATAATTAAATAAGGAGGGAGGAGGCCGCCGGCAATTGCCGGCGGCCCCACGCATTCCTTCTCAGCTTCTGCGGAGGCTTCGACCTCCACAGAGGCCGAGAAGGAGGGAGGAGGCTGCCAGCGATCACGGCGATTGCTGGCGGCCCTGCGCACTCCTTCTCGGCCTCTGCAGAGGCTTCGACCTCCACAGAGGCCAAGAAGGATGGAGGAGGCTGCCGGCAATTGCCGGTGGCCCCGCATGCTCCTTCCCGGCCTCCACAGAGGCTGAGAAGGAGGGAGGAGGCCACAGGAAAGCGGGAAGGAGGCGCCGCCTCCACCTTCCCCTCCTCCGTTCCAGGCCTCACTGCTCTCCTCTTCCGCCGCCTCCTCCATGTGGCCATGTGCGGTGGAGGAGGGCAGCGCGGCCCCGCGGGCACCTGGAGCGGCGCGGAAGCTGAGGCGGGGGCGGCAATTGGCAGCAGGACCGGGCTAAGGCCGGTCCCAAGGCCTCGGTGGGCCAGATTCGGCCCATGGACCATAGTTTGCTGACCCCTGCTTTCAAGTGATGACTATGAAAAATAAACTGACTCTACAATCTCAAAAGATATGCATGGCATGGATGCAACTACCAATACCACCCACTACCCCACCAGTTCCATCCAACAAATCAATTTGACAAAGAGCTTTTGTAACTGGGAATTAATTCCAAAGTACATCCCAAGACTCTGCAATGGCTGGAGGAAATCCAACCACATCTTTAAGATGTTAAAACTTACTTTAGCGTCTCTGCTAGGAAAAAGCTCTGCTGCATGTTGTCATGACTAGGGGTAGTGGCATAAACATCACGGATCCCAGAGAACCCCGCTTCTACTCGGCAGTTTTTCTCGAGTGCCTGGTTCGTGGGATCAGAGAAAGAAAGTCAAATCTCTTCCAGGAAAAGCAGATCAGCAAACAAATTGCCCGTTAATCCCAACAGGCTGGATTTCTCCTGTGCACTTTTACAAGCAGAATCCAGCTTTTTGAGAGGTTACATTTCCATGGAAAAATTTCTGATGATTCCCCCAGGGTCCAAGAACATACCCACCCTTAAGTACTATAATAGGACACAGGAACCCTCTGATGGTTGGCCCTTTTTTGTTACACCCAGTCGTCTGTAAAAGCTCTAAAACAACAAACCACTGGTGAAGACTCATCTTGAAATATTCTGCAGTTGCCTGATAAATATGATGTCCAAGTGGACATCTGCGAAACAGGATGCGGGCCTAGTTAAGGTTTTGGTCTGACTCAACATGGCCCTTCTGTTCAATGAGGTGGCCCTCTGAGGAGGGAAGATGAAGCAATTGTCACAGGTGGCAAACTCTGGGTAATGCTATAAAGGACAGTATGGTGGGAAACAGAACTTTCTGGGCTCAGGGGCTTAAGTTACAAGAGGATTTTGATGCTCCCACCACTGAAACAAACAGGAGACATGCAGGAATCCTAGCCCATATAAATCACTAAGCCTAACTGCCAAATCAAATTCAGAATGATGATGATGATGTCTAATTCTATTTTTCATCTAAAGGAATAAAAGCAAACTACATAACAATTATGAATATGCAAGGGGATCTTGTAGCACTTTTGAGACTAACTTTGCAAAAGAAGTTGCAGCATTAGCTTTTGTAGAACTGGCCTCCAAAAGCTAATGCTACAACTTTTTTTGCAGAGTTAGTCTCAAAGGGGCTGCAAGATCCCTTTGCATGCCGATATTCCAGACCACCATAGCTATGCCTCTGAATTCTAACCGAAATATGGACTCTAATCACATGATGTGTATCTGTTTTACTTCACATTTGGCTCCAAGTCTGGAGTTTGGGATTCTGACACCTGCCCAATGTCCCTAACCCAGAATGCCAGAACTCTTCTCAACCCAAGGTCTCTGCTTTCTGACCCAACATATTGCCATGGTTCTTCTACATTTGAATTCAGCCATCTCTGAGGAATGCTATTAGGGATGGGGACTGTGTTGTAACTATTTCGAGGGACAAAAGAATGCACAGAGTACAAGTTTCCATTTCAGAATTTTGGACCATTTACAGTGTCTTGGAACTGTGCTCTGTGCCAAATTTCAGTGTTCTGAATAGGCTGGAAGAAATGTAATTATCTGTTAATATAATTAATCCTGCATTTTACAGGCAAGATTGACAAATCCCATGTTCACAACCTCAGACGTTGTTTTAGTTTTATTATTAGGGCTATGCTTGCACTTCATACCATAGCTGTAAGCAAACTGAGAAATACCTCTCTGTGTGAGTGAGCAGGCCCGAGTCAAACACATTTATTTCATAATGGCTATTACTGTTAACAGTCATCACAGAAGGCAGCATTCCACAAAGAAAAGCAAACTGGAGAGTGGAGGTTCATTGCCTTTTCAGATTTCCTTTGAGGTCAGAGTTCTGACTACAACTTCCATAGTCCCTGCCTCCATGCTAGCTGGAGCTTCTGTGAGTTGAAGTCCAAAGCATCTGGAGGGCCAAAGTTTCCCCACCTGTGTAGTCAGGGAAGGGGACTTTGCTTGTGATATATTCTTTGATGGTACCTGTACAGCTTCCCAACCCCATTGTCTGTATTTGGGATCGTGCGTCAACCTCCAAAGGTACAGATAACTTTCAACCACTTCAGGACGCAGAATGTAATAACGATCGCTGAGTCGGGTGGCCATTGCTTCGGCGCCAGAATCAAAGCGAAAAGCTTCAGGGCCCAGCTTGGTCTCTAACAAAGGAATACATTAAACAGTCAGAGGATGCTTGTCACATCGAGGCGGCTGATTTATTATGCAAGGGTTGGAAAGCCCTCCTAAAATACATACATTCTGACAACTATGAAGTGGAAACAGACCTGTGTGACATCCTAATAGTTTAAGACTGAACATGGTGGGAGTGCTCTCAGCCCTGAGGGGAGATGGAATTTGCCCCAGTTAACCCCAATGAATCCACACATGTGATGGGATCTAGCTATTTATCTATTAAAGATATCTATGTACCATCCTGGATATTTCAGGGTGGGGTAGAGACAATAAAACAAAATTAAACAAGTAGGATAAAACAATGTACAAAAACCAATTACTCAGCAGGTCAGAGTCAACCCATGGTCATCAGAACCCAAAGACAAGGGTGTAGCGCTAGTTTTAACATTAACATACAAGAGCACCATTAGGGGCTTGGATGAGCCATTCCTGCACTGTGGGGACAGGGAAAAGAGAATCATTTTCCATATCTCCAGACTGTATTGCTCTCTCAGATAATAAAGGAGAGCCTCTCTAGCAGACTTCAGTGCTCAGTTGGATTGACAGAGGAAGATGTTCTTTCAAGCAGGGGCACATTATCAGTAATTCAATGGGTGTGACTGTTCTAAGCCCCTCACCGCAGGCCCAGTGCCAAAGGGAAAAGGTGTAGCTTGCATTAATATTTCCCCAAGTCAGTTCTTCCGTTTCCTGACATTAATGTTATCCTCAACACTGTGTGTGTGTTACAAGCAAAAATGTGTGGCATCAGCAACTGAAGAGCTGAGAATGGTTTCATACATGAAGATTTTTGTGCTGTCTATTGCACTATGAATTGATTGAATTGGTATGCCACCACTTGTAGAAAAACTTGCATGAACTGGCTCCAGGCCCCCAGCACCTTAATCCAGACACTCTCTCTACCAAGCAACCATGCTTCCGCCATTGCTCTGCTGCTTTCCTTGAAGCTTCTCTGACAGGTTCTCATATTCACCTTTGAGGGTTGCACTGTTTGGAATTGCCCAGAACTTATGGGAACATGGTCACTGAAGTGAAATGTGTTGGCCAGAGTGCTCTTACACTTCACAGAATGCTACACTAGACAGGTCTTTGCTCTGGATCAAGTTGACTTTTTATATTAGCATGCCAAAAACAAACAAACAAACAAACAAACAAGACAAGCTGCCTTGACAGAATGGCTTCTTTAGTAACAGCTACTGGGAGCCACTTTCTACCTTTAGGGCAACCCTAGTGGAGCCTGCCAATTTGTTTTGCATGCTTGCATTCTAGGCTAATGTTCAGCTGAAGTCTCTCATTTCAGGGGGAAAGGCCTGGGGGGGCACCGATGGATGCAAAGCATTGAGTGCTCTGGGCATAGCTGAATATTCCATTATCTCTGAAGTGATTTACTTGTGATAGCAGTGCCTTGCTGGCCTGTCACACGGGGGACCAATCAATGCAGCCGGTGGATTGCTCTCTTCACCTGACAGCATGGAGTCAGACACTACAGTCGACAGTACTGTATATGAAAGGAACGTTACATGGACGACTCTGTCCCTTAGTGTTATTCTGGCATTTTTGTCAGCTGCAAGCACAAATCATGTAAATGTCAGACAGCTGACACTTTCAGTTGCCCAGCAATCTCCTGCATTCTTAAATGTTATTCTGCTGATGGTTGTCTTTCTCCCTTGTAACCTGAACTCCTTTCCATGACACCTGCAAAATGCTCTCTCATCCTATCTGATTTCCTTCATAGCCCTCCGCTAAAAGCGCTTGTTCTGAAGTCGCTGGCTCATTCCTACACCCAGTCTCCATCTCCAAATGTTGCTGCTTGGGCCTACACACTAATCCCTCACTGGCAAACCTTTCTTTCCTACCTGCCATCCTTTGCTGTCATAAGAACAGAAGCAGAGCCATAGTGGATCAGATCATAGGCCTATCCAATCCAACATTCTCTTAACTGTTGCCAGTGGCCAGTCTTGCCTGTGAGAGACCCACCAGCAAGACATGAGGGCACCTATACCCGCCATCTTGTGTTTCCCAGTAATGGATACACAGGGGAGGAACTGCCTCTGTGCATCAGTTCTTGAACAGTAGTCATCTTAAGCAGTAGCCACCAATGGCCCATCCTCCATGAATTTATTCAATCTCCTTCTAAAGCCAGCAGCTATCACTACATCTTGTGGCAATGAGTTCCACAGTTTAATTATGTGATTATGCCCCCATCCTTCCTGCCACTAAAATGCTGCATGGATGCTCCTTGGGACAAGAAGGGTCTGTCTTTTTTGCTCACATATAAATAGATTACACTGACCACCATGCCAGCTGAGAACAGCCATGAAAGGGGTAAAAGACAATCTGTTAATAGCTGTTGCTGGGGGTGAGATGGAACAAACCTTGAAAAAGTTACCCTTCTGGTAACTGTGGCCATGCTGGTTTAGGGATTTAGGCACTGCGGTTCAAAAAGTAGCTTTGGAATCGCTTTGTCAAAATGATCAATGTAGAAAGTTGCTTAAACTGTACTAATGGGTGAACAGCCTTTGTACTAATCCCTTTTTAGAATAGGTCTGGACTTTTACCTGAGCGGGCATAGGATTCATGACAGGTGTTTGTTATTTCGGCAGCTAGCTCCATGTGACGCTGCTTTTGCTCTTCCGCTGCATGCTGTGCCCCAAGTGCTATCATGCCGCCAGAGAAACAAGCCAAATGGCCCATTTTGTGGTCCAAGATACCGCCTCGCCACTCTGCAATGTAAGTCAGTCCACCGCTCGATTTTTTTACCAGGTGTTTTTCTATGGCCTAAATTTAATACCATTTGGAAAAAAAAAACCAACAACACATGTTATTTGCGAGGAAACAAAACATAGCAAAATATGCCTGAGCAATACTATTTTACAGACAGAAAAATCGTTGAGTTGGGAAGAAAGAGCATCTAGTTCACCTGTGCCAACGGAGGAAATATGCTACTAAGGCATCCCCAATTTATTTTATTTGTTCATTTTTCTATATGCCAACTATCTCCCAGGACTCCAATATAAACAACCACAAAAAGCACACCATTATAAATATTAAAATACTAATTAAAACAATTTAAAAACACTCCAATAAATGCAAAATGCCTCCTGGCACCATTATTTAAACCCTGGTCTGTATCAGGCAGTCTATTGCCAAACGCCTCCATGAATACATAGGTGCTTCCCTGCTGGTGAAAGGGCAAGGGGTGGTTCAACACTTTGGAAGCAGCCACCAAAAAGGTCCTCTTTTATGTTCTTACCAAACCTGTGTCATAGTGGTGGGACCAAGGGAGTAAGCCTCCCAGAACTGTTTTAAAGGTGGAGGGGATTATGCATTTCTACATCCCTGCAGGTACTTGCAGGGGGAGGGCAAATTACTTTCCCCATCTATTGTCGAAACAAGCTAGCTTCGTAACAGGTGGACTGAAGTTCTGAAGTTGGCTTGTTTCAAACAAACTATTGTTGAGATTAACTCATTTGGTCAGATATGGATACCTTGACAAGCTGCAATTTATCAAAAAGGAAAGCAAAATCTTCCAAATTCCTTCTCACAGCCATGACAAAGGTAGGAGCACACAGGTCCAAGGTCTTCCACGACGATGAAAGGTGACTACATTTAGCCATTGTTTTTAGAACTTCAGGTTGGTAAATGAGCTTTCCATTCAGTTTGCATGTTCTGAGTATTATTCAAATTTGAACTGGGCGGGGGGGAAGTTCTCTATGGAGGATCCTTTTTGCTTTCACAGACACCCCTCCCCTACAGTTTCTTGAAGCAACTTTACGGATGTTTTTAAAATGCTTTTTTAACTCCTGTTTTTAGTTTGGTGTTCTGGGTGCAAGGTTTTTTTTTTCATTGTGTGAGGGATGGCTGGATAAACAAATACACACGCATGCTTCAAAAGGAACAGCAGCCTGCCTGATGTGTGAGGAGAGAAGGAGGAAAACTGACAGTATTTGGTCTGTTGAACAGAACAGCTGTAATGCGAGTTGCAGAGCTGGACTCACGCTGGGGCTGAAGAACCTGCTGTGTCCATTCTTAAATTCTTACATCTGTTTGCACTCGTAGCTTCCATCCTCATTATAAAATGAAATTATAATAGTCTGCCCCACCAAGGCAGTTAATGATAATGGGGGAATATATGGAGTGAAATGGTTTCAGAGAAGAAGCACTGTAAATAAAATATTTTCTCCTTTGATTTTTTAAAATAATAGCCATGGAAGCTTTTGATGTTTGCCTCATGATGTGGTAGTGTCCTTCATTAGAGATTTTTAAGCAGAGACTAGATGAACACCTAGCGAAGCTATCTGTATTCTCCTACTCCCCCAAAAAATAGCTTGCCTGCGCTTTGCAAAATGTGTGAGAGGCCCCTCTTCATGGGCTCTGGAATACAGGGGGGCAGGGGGGTTTGAACCTTCCCCCCAGACCATGCAAGGAGGGCTGAACCCCTCCCTGAAATGGTCTGGCAAAATTGGACCGCCAAAGCTGTATGTAGCTAAGCCCCCACAATAATAATAAATGTACTGAATGACCAAACACTAAGAAAAATCAACATAGCATTTTACACTGAGCCCTCCAAGAAATAATGGCTACCTGCAGTCCACCGATATGCACTTTCTTGAAATAATAATAATAATAATAATAATGCTTTCCCCCCAAAATTGGAACTCAGAGTAGCTTACAATCTAAAAGAACAATACAGTTGATAACATATAAAAGTGAGCTTTAAAACTAGAATTAACGTATTATAGTATAAAACACATTGCTCATTGAAAGAATAAAATGCAGTTTAAAAAAATATTAAAGCACTTTAAAACAGCACAATTAAAACACTCCCAGCCCATTCTGCCCATTCTTTAAAGACTTTCTGTTTTAAAAACATGTCCGAATAAAAATGTCTTAGCCTGCCAACAAAAGGACAATAATAAGGGGGCCATTCTGGCCTTCCTTGGAAGGAGCCCCAGAGTCTAAGGAGCAGTAACCGAGAAGGTCCTCTCTCACATCCCCCTCAACCGTGCCTGTGATGGTGGTGGGATTGAGAGAAGGGCCTTCCATTATGATCCGGTACTGGTCCCAGAGGAAGCTAAACTGTATGCTTGGAGGGCCCTTCTAACATTGCACTTGTAAGAATATTCATATTTAAGAGTGAATCGGTGACAAATCACATTAACACTAACTACAGTTTAGAATTTAGATGCAGTGCTGAACTGTGGTTAATAAAAATGGAAATGAAGGCTCTCAACCATCCTTCCTGTGGCTTCAAAGTAGAGGGCAGGAGAAAGATCAGTGTTTGGAAAAAGTTACACTATTGGATTGCAACTCCCATAGTCTTTTAGTTAGTACTGTATGTGGGGAATATGAAAGCCTAAACCGCACTGAGACATGCTCTCTTCATATCACTGTCTCTTGTGATGTTCAAACTCCTTCATCAGGAAGACAAGTAATGGGCCTAAATTTGCCCACTGACCTCATGGCTGAGGTGAGATTTGAATACAAGCCTTACAACGTTTAAATTCATGCATGGCAGCTTGTAAACAACATACTACTATTTGGGTTTTCTACATCGTTATCTTCCAGAAACATGGCTGCAAAAGGAAACAAACTCCATCCTTCTTTTTACCTCCAATGCATTGTCATACATGGTCTTGGCTTCTACATCTCTCTTGTCTGACATAAGCCAAGATTTGATCAGGTATTCATAAAAACTGTCTCCAAGGCCACCAATGGAAACATGATCTGTTGCAACGAGAAAAATAAAACAATAAAAACAACACATATTTAAAAAACACAAGTCACACAAATTCTAGTCAATTAATCAACAGATTAAAATTTGTTTAAATCCGCAAAACAATCATTTTGAAGACAGATTTCCTTTGTGTTGAAGCAATACAAGTAAATGTTTCTGCAGTTGTCATCCTGGAAGAGCCATTCCTCTTTGTGAGAAAATGTATTTTCTAAGAAGTCAGTGCTTATTTCTGCTAGTCCTGGGACATGGCTTCAAGGCACACAATGCAACCATCTTCCTTTAACTAAGGAAGGCAGAAGTAGTCAATGGAAGGGGACCATTTGGCCACTTGGTTGAATTCTCTGGTGGAAGGAAACTAGGGGATACAAACACACACAGCCTGAATTCTGAGAGCAGCTTTTAAATTTAATCTAACTTAGGCCTGTTACAGACTGCCAAAATAAAGCTGCTTCGGGTCTCTTTGGAGGCATGCTATTTAAATGATGCATGCACCCTAAGAATCCGGAAGCTGCACCAAAGCTGCCCTCCAGTGCTTAGGAACTGAGTGTGGCTTTGGTGCGACCTCCGGACTCTTAGAACCCATGCATCATTTAAATAGCATACCTCCAAAGAGACCCAAAGCAGCTTTATTATGGCAGTCTGTAACAGGCCAAAATCTAATCTAATTATTTTATTTAATATAAAAGGGTTTCATACTGTTAATGTAACCATTCAATTGACTAAACACTGCAGTCTCTATCTGTAATATTTTTGGGCTGATGGCTTGTGAGAGTGTTAAAATGAGAATATTTTTAGTTGCCCCAAGGTAACAGAGACTTGCAAGGTTTTGAGTGCAAGCAGGTTTTTCACGGTGACCACCCATTTTCTGTAGAGAAGTGGCTCTTAAAAATTTTTTGGGGGGGGTCACAGCCCCCTTTGAGAACCCGGTGAAAGCTATGGATCCTCTGTATAGGAAAAAATGCACTTAAACACCATTTTCAATATAACAGGAGAGGAATCACGCAGAGATTTTTTTTTCCTACTCAGGTCCTGGACTGGCTAGGACTAAAATTGTTGCTGCAGAGTATCTTGATCAGCAACACCTGTTGGATTTCCTCTTAAGCAAGCCAAGGAAACTATTTCCATCTCAGAAGCTTCAGAGGGTACTGACCAGCCTAATGCTGAATAGCTCAAAGGGCACTCTTTGGCCACTTTTGTGATTGAGAGGTAGGCTGGGCAATTTCAAGCATCTTTACACTGCGTAAATGTAATGTCTAGAATAGTTTTAAGTATTCAAATATATATTGCTTTTAGAAAACCTGGATTATCAGGCTTCACATAATAGTGTAACTCAAGCTTTGCAAGAACTTAATGTATTTTAATTTTTACACACACACACACACAGAGAGAGAGAGAGAGAGAGAGAGATTGATGTGCAAATCTACAGCGCTAAATAAATAAATAAATAAATAAAGTGTAGCTGCCACTCAGATGGTCTTAGAAAAAAGCATGGGAAACAAATTGGGTTACTTAGAGTCACAGGATCATAAGAGCTAGAAGAGGCTTCAAGGCTATTGTGATGGCTATTGAGTCCAGATCCCTGCTCAATGCAGGATCTCTAGCTAAAGCACCCTCAGAAGGTCACTGTTCAGCTTCTTTTTGTGCATTTTTTGTGTGTGTGGCCTAAGTGTGGAATTTGTCTGTAATGAATTTCATTTTATTAATTTCTCTTGAATCTTCTAGTATATCTAGGTCTTTTGAATTCTGTTTCTATCTTCCAGTGTGCCTAGATAAAGAAAAGTGGACTAGTATACTGGGAAAATTCCCTTTCAAAACTGACTCTGCTTAAATAAGTGAGAATGCATTAACTTTTATTACATAAATGGCCTTTGACCCCTGTGCAACTGTCATGCATGGACTCTCACTTTCCCCCTTCTTTGCTGGAGAGGATGAAAAATTAAGGTTCCTATCAGCACTTATAGTGGTTCTGTAATACAGTATCTAAAGTCTGGGATGCAATCTTTTTTTAAAATAGATAATATCATTAACCACCATTTTACAAAAACCCCAGAGCCGGTCCTCATGGGCTTTTTTCAAGGGGACAATGCAAAGGCTTCTTAATGGTTATTTATTGGTACCTGTCAGATAGTAGCTGCCATTAGTAACTGTCATCACTTGGTTTTCAAAAGATTTAAAGGAGATATCTGTGACAATCAGGTATAATAATATATGGCATCTAGCTTTGATAGAAAAATTAACCAACAAACTCAAAATAGCTAAAGGAAAGAAATATACAATTTTACTGTGGTTTGGAATTGCTGTGTTCAACATAAAGCAAGAGAGAGAGAGAGAGAGAGAGAGAATGCTGGCCTTCAAAGACATTTAAGTCTTTGGGCTAATTGTGTAAGGACATAATTCTGACATCATCAATTTTGGTATTATGTCTGTGTCGCCGGATTGAAAAATAATTTTGTGTACTGCTGGGGGGGGGGGGGGGGGGGGGGGGGGCAAGGGTGATGTTATGACATCAAACCAATTTTAAAAAATTCAAAAGAATAAAAGTAAACATTCTGGATCAAAGACCAGGACATACTCCAGAAAAGGAAGTAACCAAATAAGACTGGATCTGTGTGTATGCTACTCGTATACTTGACAAAAATAAAACAAAATGATGCATCAAAGGAAACCAAATTTTAACAGGAAGGGGGAGAGAATAGGAAGCTGCTTTACAATGATGTCAGGCCATTTAGACAATCTAGCTCAGACCTTTTGTCAGTTCCCTGTATTACTGGGGGCAGCTGTACAAAGATTTCAGACAGGGTCTTTCTCAGTCCTACCTGGAGATTGCACCCAGAGTGTTTAGTATACAATACAAGGCTTTGTACTCTGCTATGGTCTTCCCTTTCACACTGTGGGACCATAAAGTCTTCATCCTCGAGTACCTCCTAACTGGGTTTGGGGGCTAGATAATGTATAATCCAGCATGAAATGTGAGTTATGAGCACATAGTGGACCCAAGGTTACCCAGCAAGCTTCATGGTGGAGTGGAGGTCTGAAACTGGATATCCTAGCTCCTATTCCTAAAAGAGATTCTACTTCAACATTAGGAAGAACTTCCTGACAGTAGGATATGTTTGACAGTGGAATACACTGCCCCAGACTTGATGGAGTCTCCTTCTTCAGAGGTTTTTAAACAGAGGCTGTTTGGGGTGCTTTGATTGTGAGTTCCTGCATGGCATGGGATTAGTCTGGATGGCCCTTGGGGGTCTCTTGCAACTCTATGATTCTACTCTTAAAATGACTACCAGGCTAGCCGTCTAATGGCAGGAGTGCTACACACAGCACTGACCATCTCTTGTGATCACTGAAAAATTCTGCAGTTTCTCTGGCTCCAGAAAATCCAGCAGTTATTCCCTTAGTACTTTCAGGCCTATCTCTACAATCTGAAGGGTGAGAATATTTCTTTCATGTGTGTACATTTCAGTAAAATTCTCAGAGAAGCTGATAGTTGCAGCCTCTAGCACTCCCTTCAGAATGGCAGCATACTAAACACCCTGACTTTTGCTATCTACCTCCATCAGCCATTATTTTCTCTTCACAGAAGGAGAAATGAACTGCAGGGGAATAGGGAGGGAGGATCTGATGCCAGTGTAGCAGCAGAAGAAAAAAAAACCATGGGATTTGACTGCATTGCGAGTTCAGAACCTCTGAGCAGCTGGTAAGGCCGTCTAGATTTTGTAATTGTGATTCTCTGCCTGGAGTGACATATTAGAGTCCTGTGGAGGCTTCTATAGCCTTAGCAGATTGACGCCGGGGAGGTGGGCTGAGCAGAGAACCAGAATGCCAGGTGCGGCAATGTGCCCAGAATGCTGAATTATATCATGCTTTTCCAAGGCTACTTTTTCAAACTGCTCTGCTCTGCAACCTGCTAGCCTGGGGAAAATCTGCCTGAGAAACTGTTGGACAGATTTATAACTTTAAAGCACACGAGAGGGAATTTTATTTTTATATCTCAGCACAGATTCTTGAGGGCAACCAAGAATGTGCAAATCACCTTAAAAATATAAAATAATTTATCACATTTGTAGTTGGGATGCACATGCAGTTATTCTGGAGCCATCCAGCTAGAATGCAGATTAATATGCACTAGTAGGGTTTATTTTCTTGTGGAGGCTGTAGCTTGCTTATCTCTTTCACATTCTGAGGTTTGTCAGAATCCTGAAATCTTATTCAGAAGACTGACCAGTCCCTCCTGTTTGTCTGTGGCTCCAAGTCAAGCTGACAAGTAGACATCGCCTGAGCAAAATTAAGAGACCAGGGACAATGGATGCAATGGGAGGAGAAAGCAGCACCTTACTTTTGGAGATCACCCCTTGGGTTTCAAAAGGTAGAAACGTGATCTCACTGGGGCACCTGTGTGAACTGCATGAGCTAGAGACCATTCCTTCTGTGTCCCCCCCCCCCTTTTTTGTCATACTTTCTTTTCCCAGGTTTTCTCTACTCTCATGCTCAGCCCCTGAAGACATAGACACAGCTGCACCACCTAATACATCAGGATTCTGGCAACTTTTGGCCTATGGTAATGAGCTGGATGGAGATTCAATGTGATGGAGTGGTTTGGTGACTGAAGCAAGACTTGGGAAAACCAAGGTTCAAATCCCAACTCAGCCACTGGGAGACCTTGAGCAAGTCATATTCTCTCAGCCTCAGAGGAAAGCCAGGACAATCCCCTCTGAACAAATCTTGCCTAGAAAACACCATGATGGGCTTGCCTTAGAGTTGCCAAAGTCAGAAACAACACGAAGGCACACAACAACAATAACAAATGAATTGAGTGGTATGGCATGTAGCCCACTTGGCTCATCTCCACAGTGTGACGACTAAACCAACCAGAATTGAACAAACCACTTTGGGCTGTTTCATGCTATCAGATTAAAGTGTAATGACATGACTTAAATTGCCAAGGCTGTCTATGGAATCCTGGGATTTGTAGTTTGATGAGGCACAAGAGAACTCTCAGACTCTCAAGGGTTTGCTTCTCTTTCTCCTCTGTGTTCAGAAATAAACTAAGCTGAGCTTGTGACTCTACCTTTCTCCGAATGACCTGAAAGTTTCTTATACTTTTTTATTTTACTGATGAGTTCTCAATAGGAGTCCAGATGGTAGCTACCTAAGAGTTCTTAAATGTGAAACTGCTGATTAGAGACTGATTAAAGAATCAGTTCACACAAGGGGGGGAGGAGGTCCCTCCAAAATCAATGTTTTAGGATCAGGGCTTGTAAACTTGTTAACAAATTATCTGAAGCAAGGGATAGGGGCAATGAGGACAATTTCCTGACAACACCCAGGGTATATAAAAGAAAAGGGATTGCAAAGAACTCTATGAGGATCTCTCCCAGTTGGGTGGATGGGCAATAAAATGGCAAACATAATTCAGTGTTAAGTGTGAAATGATGCCCACTGCAGGGGAAAGCCCTAACTCTGCATGCTCATTGATGGGATCTGAACTGGCAGTGACTGATCAGGGACAGGATTGTGGAAGATAGCCCAAAGAAAATGAAAATTCAGTGTGTGTGAGCTGTGAAAAGGACACATCCCAATCTAAGGTTATCTGGAAAGGGACTGAAATTGCAATCGTCATATCATGATGTCTTTATTTAAATTGATGGTGCTAACACTTGTGGAATACTGTGTGACATGCTGGTCATCACACCTCAAAGAGTTTGCACAGCTGGAAGTGTACAAGAGGACAACCAAAATCATTAGGGGGAAGGAAAGCTTACACACTTTGTGTCTCTTTAGGGAAAGCGGACTACAACTCCCAAGTCAATGACCATGGTGGATTCTGGGAGACATAGTCCAAAGTAACTTTTCAAAGCTCTGGTCTGATCCAGTAGGGCTCTCACTCTTGTTAACTGACCTGACTCCACTGTCCATGAATTTTATTTGAAAAATATTCTCCCCATCATGCATAATTTTATAGTCCTTTCATTAAATCCCTGCTTATTTATCACCTACCTTCACAAATTAATCCCACCCGTTTTAGGTTTTACTTGTAGGGATATGCTCTGTCCCCACATTGTTATGGTCATCCTCTTTCTTGCTCCTCGAATTCTATTGCTCCATGGACAGCCATGGGGACTAGAGGGGTTAGACTCCTAGGATTGTAGATTTCTCCAGTTCCTTCCTTAGCTCTCTTTATAGGACTTTTTCATTCCTGCCTCCAGCTATGTTTCCAACCAGTAAACTGCTGCAAAAAGAACCTCCTGAAGGTAAATATCATCAGAGCTTAGAAAAATATATATATTTAAAAACCAAAGATATCCTGGCCATAGTTCCTGGCGATTTGTGGCCAAAATAGCTGGGAAATTGTGAGACTTGGAAGTCCAGAAAGGACATTTTTTCTGAATACAGTTGGTGTGGTGTGGACACGCGAGAGATCACTCAATCATCAGCTTAGATGCACCTCCAGGTTAAAATACTTGGCAGGCAGAGGGCTCTAGGTGTGAGAAATGAATCTTTTGCATCTGTTCAGTAGAATTAGTTCGAAGCATCCTGTGTAACAAACTCCTTGATTAGCATCAGTGAGGATTTTAATTTGGCAGCTAATGTTTTCTTGGCTCAGGGCGTGAAGGCCCATGAGAGGCTAGGAAGTCAGACACACATCAATAAACGTATCTTCAGTTCCATTAAGAGACTCTTAATACTCACGCTGAACCCAGTTTCCAGTTACTGGACTGAGAAAATTTGGATAAAGTCCCTGTGGTTTCTCAATTCTGTTTAAGACTTTCCGGATATTCATCACCTATAGGGGGAGAAAGAGTAAATTAGATATATTTTCCTTTCTGTGATTTCTTTTTTCCATCCACAGAAGCAATTTTTGAAAACCCACCCAAGAAAGTTTTAAGACTATCAATGGTTAATTCATTTCCATTAGCTGTAAAGTAATCTATATGGAAGGAAAACACTATCCATGGTTACTAAATCATTGGTTGTTGAGGTAAGCCTTTTCTATGTAAACCATAAAATTGCAGAATCATAGTTGGAAGGCATGATCCGTCTACTCCAATCCACTGCCCTGAAGGAATACACAACTAAAGCACTGCTGAGAGATGCCCATCCAGCCTCTGTTTGAAAACCTCCAATTTGGAGAAATCCACTATCCTCTGAGAATCCACCACCTTTCAAGGCAATGTAGACCCTGGGATTTGTCTGAGGTTACCAGGGCTTGGGAAAAGTCTTTTTCTGGTCTACAACCACTAATTAGGTCATTCCAAGAGCTTTAAGACAACAAAGTAACTCCCTATCATAGAGTTTTCTTGGCAAGATTTGTTAAGAGGAGGTTTGTCCTTGCAGTCCTCTGAGGTGAGTATATGCAACTTGCCCAGTGTCACCCACTGAGTTTCCATGGCTGAGTAGAATCCAGACCTTGGCTACAGTCCAGTGCTCACACCACTACACTTTGCTGCCTCTCTTTGGAAGATTTTGGAAATATGATTTTCCATATATATATAATCACATATAATATTTGGAGGAAGTTGCAAATTGCCCAACTGATTGTCTTTAAGACCAAAAGAGTAGAGAAATAATGGCAATGGACAGTCTCTATTTTAGGGATGGGGAAAGTTACAGTCCAGATCTATTTGACAGAAGGCTCTAAGAGCCTCTTTCAGCCTTGCTAATGGTGAGGAATGACCACTAGAGCTGCAATCTAGAAAATTCTGGAGGGCCATCCTTCCTCAATACTTTGCTGCCAGTGGAGGCCATTCCATGGAATAATGCTGTGGAACACAAGCTCCATGGGGGCATATTTCAGCCAGGCCTTAATACCTGAGCCAAAGTAAGAGCCAAAGCTACCAGAGCTGGGAACTCAAGATCAATCCTAAGGAAGAGGGAGGGAAGAATCAGAGGCCTCATTCCCACTTACTGAAAGATCCGAATCTCGATATGGCTCTGCTCCGCTATGCCAAATTGATTCCAAAAGGTCCCTCGTCCACATATGAATGGGGACCTGAACCCCCCCATTCATATGTGGACGAGGGACCTTTTGGAATCGCTGTTTTTTGGCACGGACCTTCGTCCTCACCTGCTCCCCGGCCTGGCCTTGGCCCCTCCCCTGGCCTCTGCACTCCCTCCCCCCGACCCACCCATGGTCCCCTCCACGCTTGCCTTGGGTCCTTATCTGGTTGGTTCTGAGGCTGAGAGAGTGTGACTTGCCCAAGGGAGGTGGGTGGCTCAGAGGAGGAGGGAGCACCCTGGAGGGCAGAGATGGCTCCTGCCACTGGCTCCCCTGGTCCCTCCCTCCCTCCCCCACCTGAATCACCACCGAACAGAGAGGAGGAGGAGGAGGATGGAGGCAAGGCCTTTCTGGATCCTCCCATGTAAGGGAAAATCCGCCTATGCTCGAGCCCCATGGGAAATAATGTGGTGTGTGCATGTGGTGGAATGGTGTACACGCGCCATTGTATCCCTCCCCCAAGCGGCTTCTGCATATGCTGGAAGCCACACAAAATGCGGCCGCACATGTCGCAGCCACATTGTACTTGTTTCTACAAGTAGTTGCTTAGTCAATCTATCGCTTTTGCACTTAGTTTTTTTGTATGTGTGTGACATCTCTGGGGATGCATGACACACACTCTCCTGCTATTTGTCCCTCTCCTTTTAAAAAAATCGATTTGGATCTGGTGTCCTCACTGTTAGGAATCACATCATCATCGATTTTTGCCCAAAGAACCACCAAAAACTGGCTACCAAAATACTCTGGGCTTTTGGCATTTGCCCCGCATTTTTTCCACTGGAATCAATCCAATGAGGATTGGGATTAATTTCCAGTGGGAACTAGGGGCACATACATCGAATCAGGATTCAAGGCTTTTCCCAGTGGGAACGACCCCAGAGACAGCAAAGACCTTTCTACTTGTCTCTAGAAAAAGGGAAAACCTATTCTGTTGCTATGCTACTAGAGCTGGTGGCCAAACCATCACCTAGACACTTCCTCCAGTTTTCACTTTGGAGTGAGCTTGTTTTCTCCTCTTCCAGAAACCAGAATATGAAGCAATGCATTCAAATTACAAGAAAAGAAATCAAACCTAAACAGCAGGAAGAACCTCTTGGCTGTAAGAGCTGCCTCAGAGAGTGGTGGATTCTCCATCTTTGGAGATCTTTAAACAGAGGTTGGAAAGACATCTTTTAGGAGTGCTTTAGTTGTGTATTCCTACAGGGTCCTTGTGGCCCCCTCCAGCTTTAAGATTCTATTATTTTAGACTAAACCAGCCCTACATAGGCATGATGCTAAACCATGCTTTGTTTTCCTTTGCTGCACCTTTGTAAAACCTTAATCCCTGCTGTGACTACGGATTGACTACAGATGAGAATGTGAACTACACTTTGAAGTGAACCAGGTTTTGCCATACGCTATGCCTAAACAACACACCCATATTTATCAAATCATGGGTCAAGTAGCTTCTGACAATCCAAACCCACAGTAAAAACATGAGTTAGGGCAAACCAGGATGAAATGCTGTGACTGCATCAGACTTTAATCAATCAAAAAGTTGGTTCCAGCCACGCAGTCATGATGCACTGTCTCCAATAAAGAACATGGCATATTAATGACATGTCTGAGCGCACATGAAGATTGGCAGCGTGCTACTGAAAAGGCCTATAAGTTTCTAGCTACGAGCTAATGAGCTGATCTGCTTTTTGGAAGTCCATTTTCCTCCGGATGGCCATTGCAACTGGCTCCTCCTGTGTGCTTTGTTTTCTCACACGGCTTTAGCTTTAATCTACAGCGTGTTCTGGGTGGTTGAATCCATTAACAAGGCAGTTCTCACACTTATTGATTGGCTGGAATTAATAACAGAATGGAGATGTAACTAGCCTTGTGGAAAAGCCTTAAGAACTGGCACCCCACAAAACTCAGAGCTTTCTCCGCCATTCCACGTGGTATTTTCTGAACTACACACTGGGTTAATCCTGGATTTAATAATGGCTTTTCTTCCCCCATCCCAGTACCTCTGTTCTGCATTTCTGCTTTTTGTCTTCCCTAAAACACCCAGTTTCCTGTCTCATATCTGCTTTTCCGCCTCGACTCTTTTCCATTCACCCTGTTCTCCAGCGCACTTCATCATTCTTATGTAGCCTTCCTTCAACTACTCTGCTGTGTGAATGCCTTATCTTCCCCCTTCTGTTTCCTTGGTTTCACATTTTCCAGCTACTTTTGTGTCTCCCTTTTGCTTGTCTCCTGCCCCCTTTCCTCTTGCCACCCTCTTGCATCTCCTCCTCCAGGGAACCCCTCCCCAACCTCTTTTCATATTCCCTGGACACCAAGCAGGCAGATGGCTTTCTTGCCAGCAACAGATCCTGGATGCAGGCTGTTCTGGACATTTCACTGAAATATTGGGGAGAACTATCAGAGCACTTTGTGTCACATGTGGTGCTTTTAGCAGGTCTATTTCTGTTGGGCCTGAGGGTGGGGTTCTGATTCTAAGCGGAGCTATTTGTCTCCTTCAAAGTGGGCTATTTCTGAGATGTTGGGTGGTTGGGGAACAACCAATGAAAAGCTGCTCTTCACAAGCGTATCTAGTCCCTCATTTGTGTAATTACAGAAGCAGAGACTGAAACATCAAGGTAAAGTCTCACAGTAATAAGGCGATCAGCTCCAGGTGACTCCTAAGGAATTAAAATAATCTTCTGAAGAAGGGGATTTCCAAATGACAAAATAAAAAGGACAACTAGGGCTATAAGCCAGCATGGTATAGTGGTTTGAATGCTGGACTAAAACTCTGGAGACCAGGGTTTGATTCCCAGCTCAGTCATAAAACCCACCAGGTGACCTTGAGCAAGTCACATGCTCTCAGCCTCGGGGGAAGACAATGGCAAAATTCCTCTGAACAAATCTTGCCAAGAAAACACTATGATAGGGTCGCCATAAATCAGAAACGAAGGCACACAACACCAACAAGGGCTATAAATGTCTCTCAGTAGTAATGCATCACTTTAAATTAATTAATTCTCTACATGCTTGAAACATTTGAGAAGGTGAGGATACGGGGCTCCATTCCCTGTAGGGATGATCTACTACCACACAGGTGCTTAAAGGAACCCCAAAATCTCGCCATGAAGATGGAAGGAAAATCTGTCTTTTAGAACCAGCTTTTCCAAGGGCTTTGCAGATTATGTGTGCTGTCCCCATTATGTCTGACAGGATGGTGCAAATAGGAGTGCCTTCATTTCGCTGACAAGACAGTCAAAAGGTGCCCCCGTACAATTAACCAAGTTGCTTAACCCTGATGAGTCCCTGGATGTTAGCTCCAGTGTTGGAGGGAGAATGCTGACAATAACAGCTCCTGTGCTCCCTAGAGCAATTCATCAGACTCCCTGTTGCAGCCTTGAGCAGAGACAGCAAAGTGACTTGCACCCACAGCTCCGAATTGTCAGAGAGGCTGTGAGTGGATTAGTGTGAAAGCAAGAGGCCCCTGCTTGTCAGTTCTGGCTAATACAATCTAACAAACTTCAATTATGTCCCAGGGAGAAAGCGGGAAGTGGTTGTAAGCAAATATATAAGCAACAGGGAAGTACTTGCCTTTTCAGTATAGACTGGATTTCCAGACAGAGCTGAAAGGTGCAGAAATTCTAAGTGGAGGCTGCCAAATTCGGCTAAAATGCTGCTTCCTGCAGATGCCCATCCCCAGCTCCAGCTCATCCCACTGAAAGATAAGAAAACAAAACATTTAGCGCTAAGCATACAAAACAGAATTTCAGAATGATCTCCTCTGCCTAGTCCTGGGCACTGTCTAATTTGCTGCATGGCGTATCAAGAAGGTAGGTGTTTTTCAAACAATACAATGTTCCAGGCAACACTGGGGTCCCTCAAGGAGAACATCACTAATACGCAAAATACAACTTAGCTATCAGTATGAATCAGAGCCCTGCAAATGAGCTAGGGATTCTGTGGCAAGCGTTGCAGGCATTGCTTGACAGACAAATTATCAGAAGGACCACTGCTCAGTGGCATAGACTCAGGCAAAAGGCCCCAGGCCTCTCTTCTGTTAAAAATATCTCAAGTACCAGGTGATGAGAAGATTCTATCTTTAAGACCAAGTATGAATCAGGCTGCCCTACAGATGTTGTTGAAGTGCAGCTCCCATCAGCCCTAGGCCAGCAGAGCCAATGGTGAAGAATGCTGGAAATTTCAGACCAACCACTTCTGAAAAGCTGCAGGATCTGCCACTCTTGCCACTGGAAGGTTGCTGCCAGTCAGAGTAAACAATGCTGGTATCCATGGAATGACCAAACAATTTTGATAACAGAGCTTGGCAGGGACAGGGAGAAGTATGGGTCCCCCCTTTTTTTCTGGAATATTTTTTGAGATTATTTTTTTTTTAAAAACTAAAATTGGCAGAGTCTTTCAGCCAGCATGAACATTCACTGTGCTACTCAGATGATTCTAGGAACTGTAGCTCAAAAAGTATATTTCCCACCAAGTGTTACGTCCTTGAAATTGACATGGAAAGAACGAACTCCTGGTAGCTGAAAACTACAGAGTTAGGCTTGCATTTCCCAAATGTGGTCAGCGAGCTTCAGTGAACTAAAAGCAACAGAGCACAGTATTAGTGGCCAGGTTCATATGTCACAATAAGCCAGGCTTCTGATACTTTTGGTCAGTACTGGGCTGAGTGAACTCGCCATTGCTCTTGTCATGCAAGAGCTCAACCAAAGGTACCATCAGAGTTTAAACAGTTTGTGAGTTTGCACTGTGAAAATTGGATGCCTTAAAGAGCACTCAATTTTCACAGTGGCCACAGTTTTCAAAGTTAAGACTTTTGCACTGCTGGAGCTACAATCATGAAAATTGTTTTGAGGGAGCTTTATCCCTGAAATGATGTCACAGGGGACTATGATGTTCCCCATGTGATAAGGTCCTTAAGGTCGCCATAAGTCGGAAACGGCTTGAAGGCACACAACTCACATATCCCACCTCTTTGGCCTGAAAGACTTGCAAAACAGCTGCCAGAAGTTAAAAACACAATAAAGAAGCAACAAACATAATCATTTAGAAAGTTAGCAAAAGATAGCAATAGCTGATACATTTGGAGGTGTAAAACAACCCAAGAGCCTCCAAGTGCTTTAGGGAAAAAAATGTGTGGGACAAGGTAGAAAAATTTAAACCAGGAAAACCGCTGTAAAGGTAGAGATTCAGTCCCCAACCCAGAACCTTGGGCATACTTGCAAGTCATCAAGACACAAAGGACTTCTGAAAAATTATGTGATCTATTTATCAGGAATGCATCAGGAGCTTCCCATAACAATCCATATTAATAACTCTACAATAAATAACATTACAGTGGCTTCTTTTTCTGGCTTAGTAGAGGAGAGACTAGCCAGTTTTGATGTCATTATAAACAAATCAGAGATGGAAGATCTGTGGCTTTTTTAGAGACTCTGAATGCATTATAGCTTCCCAGAAGCCTGCAACCATTACTGCTACTGTGGCTAAAAATTAATGTAAGTAATGGTTCCAAACTCTGACACACATTCACATGGAATGGAAACTTCGGCAAGCCATGATGGGGCAAATAGAGGAACCCAAAATATCCTTGGGAACAAATCCTGAACTCCCAAGTCCAAGGCTCTGAAGCAATCCAAGGTTGCTTCTGGTCTTAACCAAAATGACAAACACAGTCCCAGTTCTTAAGACACTACAAAGGTCCACTATAGTGTTAAGAACTTGCTCACCTGAGGTAGAAACTTTCTGCTCTGTCTTTTGTCTGCATCTTTCTCCTAGCACAACAATTTCTTGATTATAGCCTTTTACAAATAATCTCTAGCTTCTGCACAGCAACCTATATCTTCAGGGATGGATCTGAAAATAGCCTCTGCAGCTGCTGGCTTGGGAGAAGCTCAGCGGTTTTCATTTCAGGAGAGATGGCATGCCTGATTTTGAGATCTCTTGATTAGCACAATCATGGGTGGCAGATTACTGTTAATGTCTCTCTCTCTGTTTAAAAAGGGAGTAATGGTTGTTGCAGTTGGGGGAGACAGCAGATGGTGCTAAAAGGCTTGTGCACCAAACTTCAAGTACTGCCACGTCAGAGATTTCTAGACAAATGCTTACTTGTTGAAATGTCTGACACCTTTCACCAAAAATGTGGGCTGTGAGCAGAAGACATCTGCAGGTGTGGAATTACAATCCCAGCAGAGATTATCTACTTTGCAAAGGATTATGAGAGCTGACAAATTCATGAACAGCTATTATCCATAATGCCTAAGTAGAGTCTCCATGTTCAGTAGCAGTGTACCTCTGCATAATGGGGGGCAAATGACAAGGGAGGACCACTGCTTCCATACTCTACTCATGATCTTAGCTTGAAAACTTTGCCTTTTGGACTACAATTCCTATAGCTAGCATAGCCAAAAAAGTAACTTTTCCAAGCTCTGATAATGCTTGCTGGAGGACAGTAGCACACTCTTTGTAGTGCATGAAAATATGGATGCCTTCCTTCCTTCTCGATCTTCAACTACCGCTGGTCTGAAATGAACACAAGTCTGTCACACACCAGGAAAGATCCAGGATCTCCAAGGATGTGAGGGTGCCACTCTCTGGAACCGTGGACATTCCCAGGGGACACATCTCAAAGTCAATGCAGTTTTTAATACTTGCCACAGCCACTAAGATTAGATGTCATTCTGTACTGTGCCAGAACTGGGTGTAGTTCCAGGCCTGCCCCAGAGTTCTTTTGGTGATGAACGTTGACATACATTATCGTTATAAGCTTTTTGCAGCACATAGTATATGGCAGACAAGCATTCCAGTCCTTTCACTGATGGAGTCCAGCACAGCCAATGGGCCCCTAAACTATTTTTACCAGACTATCCCTTGCTGTTGATCCAGTTCAGTCCCCACAGAAGGCTACATGGGGTCTCTGGGCCAGCGAACTCTCTTAGGAAAAGGTAACTGAAGATGAAGTCTCAAGGGTTATAGAGTGCAGAAGCAAATGAAGAAAATCAAAGTACGTAAGTGTGACTCATCATCTCCATTAGCTATGAGAACTATGCAAGCAGGTCAGCGACAGAGGAAAATCCACTCCCCTATCCATTCTCAGCTTTCATATATTTTCCCAGACTAATGGGAAAAGTACCAAACTAACTGCCAAGCTTATGTAAAAGCATTAAACAAGATATCTAATGAGCATTTATCCTTTCTAAACCATTAGACATCTGTGAATATTTGGCTACAATAGCCAAAAGAACTCCCAAACCCAAGTGCATAGTGACAGTGGAGTTTATCAGACAATGGAAATTGGAAGTATAATCCAATGGCAATCAGAATGCAATCATCGGGTTTAACGTTATTGCGTGATAGACTACGACACACAATTTCGGGCAATGGGAAGTCAGTTCGAATGTAATCATGGGGTTTCACGTTACTGCGTGAGAGGTGATCACACGCAATTTCGGGCAATGGCAAGCTATTTTCGGGCAATGGGAAGTCAGTTCGAACGTAATTCGAATTCACGTAAATTCACTGAACTAGCAAATTCACTTGAATGCATTCTGACCCCACTTTCTTTTCATTTGAAATTAAGAGAAATTCCTCCCATGTGACAAACTCCAGTGTCCCAAAGCACTACATACCTGCTCTTTTCGACAAAGAAAAACAAAGAGCCAGGTTGTACTTTTCAAGATGAATGAGGAATTCATTTTCCAAACCTTTAAATCCCCATATCTTTGTGGCATCTTTAACCTGCTCTTCCTCCTTCCCTCTCTGACTTTCTCTCCACTCACTTCTCTTTGCATATCTAGGCTCAGACTGGAAGCCTGAGGGTAAGCCCCAGGGTTTTTCACTTGTTTTCTGTATGCTTGGCCACTGTACTTATGCTAGAAATAAACATTACATTAAACACACAAATGTTTGGCTCAGCATTTTAGCATAGTTTATTTATTTATTTCTGTTGCTGTTGTTTTTTTAAATTTTTTTATTTTCATATTTAAGATGGCGGTTGCCTAGCAATCCATTTTCTGTACCGACTGTAGCAAAAGCAAGATTAATAGGGTGAAGTTGTAAGAAATTTCGTGGACCATAAATCCTGCTTGGTTTACCTATAGTAGAAACTTGCACTTTTAAGCTACAGAAAAACCAAAAAGTGTCCCTGTGTGTGTATAGGGGGAAGGGGGAGAAACTGTGTGGCCCTTTGTGTCTCCTTGGTTAGCAGCAGGAGGGCTCATGCTGATTTCTTTCCCAGTCAGACCTCTGATCATCTCATCATCATTATCACCATCATCAATCATCATCATAATCTGCTGAGTGATTACCCTCAAACCCATGGGATTACACTCCCCTTACATTCATTAAGTTTTCACTCAATCTCCATATCTCTAATCAAGGCATATTGTTCTTTCACAGACTGTGAAGATCCAAGAACTCTCCAAATATTTCAATGTCAGCCAAGGTCATCAGTGAGACATGAGGAGCTGCCACAACTTGGAAATGTTGTTGTTCCTACTGTTGTTATTATTCATATTATTATTATTATTATGGATTGCAACTTCCAGAATTTGGGACCTGTAGTCCAAAAACGGTAACCTTTCCAAGCCCTGGTTTGACCGGGACTGGGTAGCCTGTAGTCCTGACTGCAAAAGGCCTCTGCAAGTGATCAGTTCAGACCTTTGGTAAGAGTGATCTGTCCTTCCCCTGAAGCTATGAAAGAAAGAATAAAGAGAAAGAAAAGGGGGGTAAGCAAGGCGCATGTGTGTGTGCAATGTATTGCTGGCTGAGGACTACCCTGGAGGAAATGTGGTCCTGGAAAGAAGGAAGGTTCCCCATTCTTGGGTCTAAATTTTAGAGCAATGTTCTCCCCTTCTCAAGGGTTTCCCAAAGTATTTATAAAAGACATAAAAGGGATTTTTGTTATTGCTGTCAAAGATTAGCTGTTGACAGTTCAGACTGATTGAAAGAGAAAAGCATGCACTTTTATAAGAACAACATCCCAAATCAGACCTTGAAAATAGATGGAATCAGTTTAGATGAGGAAAGAAAGAGTGGCCCATCAAGAGAGGTGGGATAAGATGAAGATTAATGCATGAGCATTTGAAGCTCTTTTTGTAGCAAGGATGGAGAATGTGTGGGCTGACAACTATTTTGCCCTGCAGCTCTCATTAACCCTCACCACTGGCTTTATTGTTTAGGGCTGAAAGGAGCTGCAGACCAATAACACTGGGAGAGCCATATGGTCCCTGCCCCTATTACCCCTACCCCTATTATACAGAGACAGATCATTGGTACACTTAACACTATTCTTCTAATTGACCATAGCTCAATCAGGTCCAGCAGGAATAATCCTCAGGTACTTTCCTACACTGCCCATCTGAATTTCTTTCATGCCCGAGACTGAACCAGGGATCTCACATTTGCTAATAATATATTCTGCCACTGAGCTCCTAGGCTCTTAATGGAGCTATACAACTCCAGGCTGTGACCACATCTGGAATACTGTGCATAGCTCTAGTCACCATGCCTGAAAAAGGATGTTAAGAGCTGAAATGGGGCAAAAAAGTCTACACTTCAATACTCTCTTTTCTGTTTCTGTTGATGACATTTCTATTCGACCAGTCCAGCAAGCCCATAGTCTTGGTTTTATTTTTGATTTGTCTCTGTCATCTATTCCCCAGATCCAGACCACAGCTAAGGCATGTAGATTCTTTTTATACAATATTTCCAAAATCTGACCATTTCTCTTCTGCCTCTACTGCCAAGATTCTGGTCCATGCTGTAGTGGTATTATGACTTGATTTCTGTAACATCCTCCTGGCTGGGCTTCCTCTTTCTCACTTCTGTCCTTTAATTTCTGTCCAGCATTCAGCTTGCACACATTATTACATCTGCCCACTGCTCCAACCATATCTCTCCTTTGCTGTCATCCCTTCACTGGCTCCCCCTCCCTTTCCATATGCAGTATAAGCTCCTGTTGCTGACTTTTAAAGCCCTCCATGGACTGGCCCCTCTTTATTTATCAGACATTATTTCTCCTCACCTACCCGCTCAGGCCCTCCCCGTTCTGGTAGTCAAGGCCTGCTGTCTCAGCCCAGGATTTTTTCTGCCCCACCCCAGATTTGTCCCTTTTCACTTGCTGCCCCTCACTCCTGGGACCTCCTTCCCCCACAAACAAGGCTCATCACTTCTTTAACTAGTTTCAAAACTGAGCTGAAGAGCATCCTGTTCAGAGAAGCGTTCCCAGGCATTGTGTGACTATTATTTGCTATTTGATGTTTTTAATTTGTTGGCTGTTTTACTGAACCCTTTCCTGTATTGTTATGTATTACTTATATGTATTATGCTATTATTTCTTAGATTGTATGCCATGGGCAGGTTTACTCTTGTCTATTTTATTGTTTGTATGTACAGCACTGCAAATGTACAGCACTATATAAATAAAGCATACTACTACTACTACTACTAATAATAATAATAATAATAATAGGCAAGCAACATGATCAAGGGACTGGAGCCACTACCTTATGGGGAAAGGTTGCACTGTTTGGAAGAAAGCTGAGTTAGGAAAGACACTAATTGTATATAGAATGATGAATGGTGTAGATGGGGGAGATGTGTTTTCCCCTCTTACAGTGCTAGAATCTGGGGTCATCCACTGAAGCTAAAGAAATCTTGCCACTTGAAAAACTGAAATATAAGTCTTGCTTGCTGCTGCTGTCACAAAAATTATGAGATTTAGCAACTGTTTTGAAGGCCCACATAAAGACATAAATTCAGGTATTGTATATACACCTGATAATTTGTTTTCATTTACTGTATTTCTCTTCTTATTCCCACCCCTCCAATCCTCTTTTCAAAACTTATTCTGCAACATGAGAACTGGAAACTTATTTTAAACCAAACCAAACCTGAAATTCTCAGGTTTGGGTTGATTTATATCCCTTGTTGTTTCTAAGCCTCCTTATTTCTAACTTGGGAATAAGACAATATATAAAGTGTGTGAATGCATGCGTCTCCACACACACATTTGCATTAAAAATGAGATAGGGGATGAAGAAAAATCTGCTTTCCTTGAAATATTCCTCCAATAGTCTCAAAATAGCTAATGCTCTTTGGCAGTCACTCAGACCAGCTGGCCATTGTAATGCAGTTTGTGTCAGAAGAGAGAGGGGCACACGTTCCCAGCAGCTGTTGGGCTTTTGGACAGAGACTGTGCCCAAGCCACACTTCCCTTCACAAAAGGAATTCAAAATGGATTCTTGCAAAAGCCTAATGGGTCACTCACAGACGCATTAGTGGTGGGATGTTGCCCACTCCTGCTTTAGAAGAAGCAAATATAGAAAAATTCAATTTCCCATGCCCATAGCTCCCCATGCCATCTCAGCTGAGGTATGTGGGTGTGAGGGAATGGGGAAACCTTCTTAAATGAGCCAGGCTGTATCTTGGGTTATGAGAGCCGGCTGGAGGGGTGAAGCAAAGCAGGCAGGGAAAAGGGGAATTCTATCTGAAAACTGCAAAAGAATGATTTGGATGGGATAGAAGTTCAGAAAATTGTGCATGGAATGGAGAAAGCAGGGAGAAAGTTCATTCTACATAACATTCAGATATGAAAAAGATGGCAATAAGAGGAGTGGTGACTGGTATACAGAGCTGAGACTTAAAGCAGTAAATGCTCAGTAGAGTTTAGGTTTGGATTTAAAAAAATTATCCATGTTGGTAACAATTTTGGCCTTCTTCCTCAACCTGGAGCCCACCAGAAGTGTTACATTACAATTTCCATCACATATAGCCAGAACATTATTATCAGTAAGGTAATGGAAGTTACAGCTCCACACTATAAAGAGATGGGTTGGTTTAGGCCAATTCATTTTCATTCAGCATCTGAATATACAACTGTTCCTGGGCATGAAACTTTGCCCACAAGCAGAGCTGAATGCTGCAGAGGTGACTGTCAAATTAGCTGCAGAACTTCATTTCCAGGGCTGTGGCTGGAAAGAATCCAGCAACAATGACAATCATAATAAGTTTCTTTGTACCAGATTTTGGAGACCGATGACACTCAAAAAGTGTCACAATTATGCTCACCTTACAACTTTCCTGAAAACACCTGGCTGACCACTGTGGAAATCAGAAGATACTTGAAGAAACTCACCTTTATTTTGAGTCAACAGGATTCTCCTATTCTTGCCCAAGATCAAGGGTGGGCAACTGTGGAGAAGCTGGGGCCAATTTCCTAACCTCCAGACCAAGTGTAAACCATGCCATCTACTCCTACCAGAAAGATACCTCTGGTTGCAAAAAACCCACAGCCAAATGCAATGCAAGGTTCCAGGTGCCTGGATGTGTACTCCTTGGCTTAAAGTAGAATCATGCTTCCTGAAGTAACAATTCATTATACTTAAACTACAAAATATATTTTGGGAGGGTGAGGATGTCTCAGAAGCCCACAAAAACAGATGGAGGGGGGTGCTACAAGTATGTGGAACATAACTTTCCTATCTTGTCCTAGGCACTGCATTTGTTAGAGACAACAGAATAATGATATGTGCCTTGCCTGCCCAGGTTTATGACTCCCCGTGGGATACCCGTTGGTGTGCTGAAGGCAGGAAGAAGCTTTTCTCCAAGTTCTAGAGCTTTGCTCTTGAAGACCTGTGGGATGCAAAAACAGACAAAGAACAAGTAAGAAAACCAGTAGTTAAAAAGGGAGCAGAGGAGCAGGGAGAGAACTGTTTAGGGAATGCAAATTCTGCTAGATTTATAAATATAAATCTCCATATGTTCAGCTCATAAAGAGGTACTTCACAGCGAATTAGGTTTGGTTTTCTATTCACACAGACTGTACTCTGGCTTACATTGAAAGAGAACCATTTGTGCATGCTGGCCATAAACCCTTTTTCTTAGAGAGACTGGAACTGCTGCAAAAGACATGTTGACCACAATCAAACTAATGATGGTGAGAAATTGAATTCTGTGTTGCTGAAGAAATTTTTATTTTTCTGCTACTCAGTGTTTTGCAAAACACCTGCCCAATAAGCTTTTCCAAGGTACAAAAAGCCATCTCTCTGTAACATATGGAAACTGGACCCTCCAAGGCTCACTGAGTCCAATTTGCATTCAGTTTTGTAAGCAAAATTACCTTGACTTGTTCTGACTCAGAAGCCATCCTGAGAAGGAGATGGAAGCAGGAAGGACTGCATCTAAAGATGCTGTTTTGAATTAAGTTCCAGTGTGTGCAGCTGGATGGTACGTTGAGTCACCACATGCTTTTAGGACTCAAGTCCTTCTTGCGTGTTAAAATCTGTCATAAACAGGTTTATCCATGGGGATGTCAGTTAATTCTGTAGTGAGTGACAATGCAGTTTCCACACCACTGAACAAGGTGGCTATTAAAGCTTATTTTAATCCCTCCATTAACTGTTGACCCTTATAATGGTAACTAATTATAATGGTAATTATATTACCAATTAATTATAATGGTAACAGCAATTTGTTGTTGTGTACATTCAAGTCATTTCCAACTTATGGTGGGCTAATCTGGGGCTGAGAGTGCGTGACTTGCCCAAGGCCACCCAGTGCATTTCCACAGCCAAGCAGGGAAAGAAAGCCTGATCTCCTGAGTTGCAGTCCAACACTCAAACCACATTGGTTCTTAATATACCTGTGTTAACGAAGATATTGTAAAAAGTTATTGCTTTTCAACACTTAGAGGCTCTTCAATGAGACTGATTATTTCAGTCTGTTCCAGTCTGGCTTCTAGCTGGTTTTCTGGCTGATTTTGGGCAAGAAACAACCTTAGTTGCCTTGGTGACTCAGGCTGGTGAGTGGATGGAGGGGTGTGTGTGTGTGTGTGTGTGTGTGTGTGTGTGTGTGTGTAGGGGGAAGGTTCGGTCCCAGTAGTTCTGCCTGGATCTCTCAAAAACATGTTTCCACTGACCATGGTAGTCTCCTGGGTCACCTACCTGGGGAAGGTAGGGGGAAGGTGTTATGATGGCTTCAATAATTACTGGTGGGTGTGCCCTGTAAGTGTATGGATGCGCATGTAAACATCTAACTCTAAGCTCACTATGGTTTTCATGTTTCAGGGTTCTAAATGGATTTAATTATCTACCCAGTATGACTACGATATGTCATCTGGAGGTGCTGGCATCATTGGGGGAGGTGGTGCAGCCTGCACTGGGTGACACCGAGAGAAAGGGTGGCATCTGGTTGGGCCCTCCTGCCTCTTCGAGCAAACATGCCCCTTCTGTCCTGGCCAGAGACCCTGTCTAATTGCCCATTAGTAAGATCTATTAGGTCAGCCTAAATACCCCAAACGGGATCAGATCCCGTCTGATCTTGGAAACGAAGCAGAGTCAGCCCTAGCCAGTACTTGGACCAGGTGCTGTAGAGACTATATTTCAGAGGAAGGAACTGGCAAAACCATCTGTAAGTACAATATTCCTTGCCTAAGAAAATCCTATGAAATTCATGGGATCGCCATAAATCAATAGATGACTTTAAGCTCTATTAGGTTGCCAAGCATTAGAGAGGGATTATTTATGGTGGCCCTAGATCTTCTGTCTCCCGCCCTGGTTTTAAATAGACTTCAAAGATCTAGATGTTCTAATCAGCTTTTAAATGAATGGATGATCTTTTTATAAATTGGGATCATCTCTGATCATCCCCAAATCAGAAGATTAGAACTGATTATTCTTCAAAAAAAATAGGACAGGTTGTTCCTTTTAATTCTTTTAACATTTTTCTGCATTTTAACTGGAAAATGTTGCGTCTTTTTTTAAAAAAGGATGTCAAAAAAATGCAGGTAGCACCAACCATAACTACAGTGTAGGATTACTCTTGCCCAGAGTCTGAATGAAGAAGCTTCTGAAATCAGTCTGAGACCTGAAGGTTTGCCCTCCCACCCTTGAGGTAGCAAAACTAAGTCTCTGGCCAGGAACACAAGATATATCTCCAAACAAGCAAAGCTGCTGCAGCGATGAAGAAGGGAGATTTAATAGATGACTAAAGAATGCAGAAAGGATCCAAACTCATGTTCACAGATTTAGGGCTCAGTGCAAATAATTCAGCTGAAATAAACTACCTCCTCACTGGCAGCTTACATTTTTTTTTTTTGCATCTTCATTTTCTCCTGTTCCCCCTACAACATACATGTATTTTCTCTTTAAAGGCAAACTCAGCTTTATCTGGGGAAACAGATGATGAAGTGGATTACATGAGTCTGTATCAACATCTGGCATAGAAAACGTGGCGTCTCCTCGTGCATCTCTTAAGCAAACTGGAGCCACGTCTTTAAGCCAACTGAGCAAAGACTAACCAGTCTTTGGTTAAAGGTTTCAGCATCAAATCCTGCCACCTGATCCGCTGCCAACTGGGAGAAGCTGGCTTCTGGCTCTTCTCCACATATTCTTATGTTAATGCCCTGGCAAGTCAGCCTTAATTTATCTTAGGGAACTGTGACTGGAGAACAAAGTTCATTTACTTATTTTTTGTACTCAAGAGAACATGGGGTAGGAGCCATTTTGAGCAAAGCACAAATATGTTTTCAGGAAACAGAGGCCACAGGGTGACTGGGTGAAACTTTAATTCCAACCCCAATGGTTCTTAAACTAAAATAGCAACATACCAGTACCGCACAGCTTTTTGGTGACAACTGATTCATACACAACGGGGCACATTCTCTGACTTGGCGTCTTCCAGATGTGCTAGATTACAATGCCCATCTTCCCCAAACAACACAACTGTCACCTACGCAGACTAGGAGTGATGGCAGTTATGGCCTGTCACATATGGAAGGTGGGACTTGGGAGAAGAACTTCATGCCCTGATTTTTATGTCCTGAGTTAATTTCTTCTCAATCTCTTTCCACTCATCACTGTTTTAGTCAATTTTCAAACCTTATTATTATTACTTTTAATATCTCCTGATATGGGTGTGCCCAGACACTAAGATCCCCAACAGAAGCCCTCTTCTCAGTCCCACCACCTTCACAGTTATGGTTGGGGGAAACATGAGAGAGGGCCTTTTCAGTGGCTGTCCCTATGCTTTGGAATCCCTCCCTAGAGAAGCCCCCTCTTTACTGATGGTAGGTGAAGACTTTTATCCTAACAGGCTTTTAACAAAGATCTGTAAGTGAAGTAACACTGTAAATTATACTGTGTTGAGTTTTAAAATCTTTTTAGCATTTATGTTTTTAATATGGTTTTAGTTTAATTTTTGGTTTTATTGTTGGCTTTTTGTACATTTTAAGTGCAACCTTTTAATGCATGAACTGCCTTGAGTCCCAGCCCTGAGGAAAAATAAGATATAAATAAAGTTGCTGCTGGTGTTGTTACAACAAATTATATCTGCCACTCTGCCCCATTTTATCCCCAATAACCTGAGGATACCAGAATGGAAGCAAACTACAACCCATTGTTAGAGGACAAATTGCCACCAATGTTAATCTGTGCTCAAGAGATTACTCACGATCATGGGAAGCTGGTTAAGTGACTTAAGATATCGAACACAAGCCTTTTACTCCTAGCCCTTCTCTGGTAACCCAAGCTGTCATTGATGACTCTAAGTCAAAAGGAGATTCCCTCACACTTTCCACAACTTCTCAGGCTTGGATCAGGCTAGCACAGATCTGGTTTAGGAAGAGGAAAGGAGACTGATCCAGTAGGGCAGTTTTTTGCTCTACTGAAACTCAGGTGACCTCAGTAACACGTATGATGTAGCAAAGAAGCACAAATCTTGGGTCATCTCTGTTGTAACTCTACACAACATTCAATACATGCACAACCCTCCCCATCAAAGCCCAAGAGTAAACAAATCTGTCAGTGCTACCAAAAATCCCTCTCCCTCTTTCTTCCCTATGAAATCCAACACGTGAAACATTTCCTAAAAAATATTCTGTTTAAACCTTTAAACCAGTTTAGAAAGCCTTCTGAAGCATTCTAACTCACAGAAAAGGTGTGCGCAACTGAAGCCCTCTAGCAGTTTTTGAATTGCAACAGCCACAAAATCTTGCCATAGGCTAAGCTAGCTAGGGCTGACGGAAGCTGTTGGCCAAAACCATCTGGAAGGCCACATCTACCCAGCCCCATTGTGGAACATAATTAAAGCTCACCTGCAAGATCTAACGGAAGTGGAAGACTCTAGAAAAAAAGCTTCAGTGATCACAACGTATTTTCTTGGGCAAAGGGGGTTGGGGTCAGTATCACCTTTCACTGCTGTAACAACCTTAATGCAGCTTCTTCAATCTTTGCTATTGGATCAGTGCAGTTCTCTTATTCTGATATGCATAACTGCTGCCAGAACAAGTGGGAAGGAACTTGTTGTTTGCTCCAGCCTCTGCCTTGGATGTTTTGTGCAATCTCTCTATGCCCACCATCACAAATATATGGTGCAATCAGTCTCTGCCTGTACTGGGGAACAGCAGGAAAATAAGGAGGAACTGTACTGCAGTGGAATTTTATCGCTCAGCAAAATTCATTTTGGTAAGGCAGATTAATCTTTGTAGTACTGGAGGCTGCATCACCTTCAGAAAGCAGATGGCATTTACTCCCAGGAAAGAAACATTTTTGGAGGGACATAGCATGAGTTTGATAGAAGGGAGCAATGTGGGTTGTTAAACACTGCCCCTCTCCCCCCCCCAATAACACACATGCAGAGATAAACATACACATATAAGGCTCATTCAAAGACTAGAAATTAAAAGCAAGCCACACTGGCTCAGATCACCAAGGCAGTCCAACTTGTGTGCTAGGCAGAAAGTCACTCTCTGAGGGCCAAAGACTGGTGTATTATTTTAAAGTGTTTGTTTCAGGAAGAAGAAAGAAATCATGGAAAGGCTCGAAGAGACAGCAAACCAACTGTAATTTGCACAATAATGCTAATTATACAGAGGGGTACCAAAGTTTTCTCTCCTGATTCCTGGAAATCCTACACAGAGGAACCATCCTCTGACTGCTCACACCTCACCTCTGTGCCTAATCTTACAATTGTGAGGCCATAAATGAAAAGCTGACTTGTCCAAAGCATCCTGAATGCAGTGCACAGTAGTGGATATTGTACTTTCCCCCTGCCATTGCATGAGATCATCTAGGTTGGTCTCTGGGTACTTTTTGCAAAACTACAGAATTAACCACAGCAGCCACCCCATGGTCATCCAACCAAAGCCACAAGGGAGTGAGGAATTCAAATGCCCCACCTCCGTTCCCAGGAACAGGGGAGAAAGGCAATGGCACCCTCCTGCTAGGGGTCCCCACCAACTGGTACTCAGAGGTTCTTTGATTCAGAATCCAACCCAGAGCCTTCCAGATGTCTTAGACACTGGCTGATAGTGCAAGCAGCTTAGTCGAACACATCTGCAACCGGCAGGGGGACTCTCATGAGTAGTAGCAACTGCCAGCTTTTACCTTCGATACTACCCCCACCCCCTTTTTTTTTAAACTGGGATCATCTTGTTTTATAAAAATTAGTTGCTGTGTGTGTGTGTGTGTGTGTGTGTGTGTGTGTGTGTGTGTGTTTAAAGGCCTTAATGCCAAAATTAACGTACTTTCAGTAGAAAAAAAAATGGAAATCCTAAAGGGAGCTTTCTTTGGACAAAGCTGTGGTGATAGTTGTGCAATTTTAGGGGCTTTCTGGAGGAGACGTCACTGCTGCTGTTTTCCCTGTAACAGGGATAGATTCCTTACAAGGCAGAAAAAGGGACTGAGGACTTCATCATGCTGCCTTAAGAACTCCAATGGCTTTTGTTTTTGTGCGGGGGGGGGGGGGGGGGGGGGTTCAAAATAGCTGAAAACAGCTGCCGCTGAAAATGACAGTTGCCCTGCTGCAGTGCTTAACAGGACCCTGAGGGGCCTTTTGAAGGTTCCTCTCTCTGACATCCGGAAATTAACAAGTTTTGAACGCGAGGCCAAGATTGTGGCAAATGGCATTTCAGGAGGGACCAATGTACCAAACCAAAAAGCTATCTAGGAGGAAGTTTCCATGGGAAGAAATAGCTATACAGATGAGGCAGGCAAAGTAATTATGCAAAACTTAATTAACAGCTATCATCAGAATTTCAGCTTTCATAAACGGGTTACATTTTTACTTGCTGAAGTGAAGGGAACTATTTAGAACTATTTGGGGATCAGGGTTTCAAGGAGAAACTGCATATATGTGTGCAGCTTTCTTATACAGAAATATATTCCATACAGGAATTATGTAAGACCACCAGAACAAACCTCTTCGCCAGTTAGGTAATAAGCAGCCAGAAGCCCTCCAACATAGCGGATGTTCACTTCAAACAAGGATGCTTCACCATTCTGTGGAGAAAATATAGGACAGTTTTAGGTTATATGTACTGTAAATGAAAGTGTACACAGTAAGACAAGGGTATTCAAATGGAAAATGGAACCAAAACATGTTTTTAACATTCACAACTATAACTTGCAGAACATGTCATGCCTTCCAGATGACTTGGGTTACAACTTTGATAAAGCCTGACCACTGACCACACTGGCTAAATGGTATGAAAGTTGTACTCCAATACTTCTGGAGGGCTCCAAGATAGAGAATATTATTTTAGGTGATGTGCAGAATATGAGATTGGATTTCCCTCTTGGCTCTTCCTCCTTATTAACAACTGACAAATTTCACCACATGAAATCATAGCACAAGCATTTCCTTGTCCCTATGACTGTTACATGGTCTTGAATCTGCAAGACCTGAGTAGGGATGTTGAGGACAGGATGATTTGAGAGGTCTCTCATTCACAGGGTTGCAGTACGTCAAATCAACTTGATAGCACTTAACAACAATAGCAATAGCAAGTACATTTCTATACCACTTATCAGTGCACTTACTCCTAAGGCGTTTTACAATGTGTAAGCCAATTGCCCTCAACAAGCTGGGTACTCATTTTAGCGACCTACCAAAGGATGCAAGGCTGAGTGGACCCTGGAACCTTGCCTAGGATCAAAGTCACAACAACAACAACAACAACAACAACATGACCGTCCACTGATCAAAGGAAAAGAAAAACTCTTCTATACAATGACATGATGCCTCTGGCTAACATGGGAACAGCAGAAGCTTTGCAGGGCTGTTGTTTGTGATAGCTTCCCTGTGCTCTCTGTGTCAGTGTCCATATTGGCTGGGTGGTTCTGACAATTGTAATCCCACCCAACAGCCAGCTTTGGACTCTTAGGATTTGTGAACATATGGCTCCAACACACAGCTATACATTCATTGATGAGGTGCAGAAGTGAGCTGTGAGCATGTTCACCTACAGGTCTAAGTCCATTTGTTAGTCCCAACTAGAGTAGGTCCATTCAATCACTAAGAACCTGCTATGGAAACATTTAATTTACCATTTTGTTTCCATTGGTTCGCTGTGTCATGCGTAGCAACTGAATGCACTCTGAAGACAAAAATGGAGGTAGTGAGTGTCAATTCCAGACCACATCCCCACATACTCAATCCATATTGTGTATGGGACTGGATAGATAGATCAGCAGAGGTGTGTTGTTTGAGATTTAGGCCCATTTCACTTCACTTCTAAGTTGCTACAAGCAGAATGGGAAAACATGCATATACTGTACATAATTCCCTCTGTGTCAAACGTACATCTGACCTATGTGACAGGACCATGTTTGAACTGCTCCACTTATTCATAGTTTTATTATTAATCTTATACAATTTTTATCTAATAAAAGGATGTTACATGCCTTTTCCAAGTACTGTAAATTCCACAAATGATATGCCATGGCCAGCAGTCACTTGCTCAATACCATCAAAGGAGAATTTGAGTGTCAGAAGTAAGTGGGGGCCAAGGAGAGACAAATGATTCTCTGTAATACCGGAAGAACACCAATATGTTTTTCTATTTGAAGCATGGGAAGGTATACTCGTTTCTTTCTTTCTTTCTTTCTTTTGGCTGTGTTAGCTGGAAAGCACTGGCAGTTATAGTTTGAAAAATTAAAATTTCTCAACTCTGTTTGTGGATAGCGATAGAAACCATTCATCCTACCCATTCTTAGAACACAACTGCACTGAAATCAAAGGGACATTCACAGTAAATGTGTTTCGGAAGAGCAAGAGGCTGGCAGCCGGGCAAGAGGAGTTTGTGCTGCTTTCCCCTTTCTTTTTATGGGCATCCACTGACAATGTAGACTGAATCTTTCAGATAGCCCTTTACCTGGAGCTAGTTATGATCTATAATAATCTTGCTTTGGATCAGTGAAATGTCAAAGCAATTGCAGTCAAATTGTCCCTTTCAAAAATTTGCTCCTGAAGCCTGATCCTGCATGCCAATTCAGTTTTGCTTTCTGAATAAATATCAGCTTCTTATGAACACACACACCCTCCAGGAGAAAACAGCTTTTTCAAGGATAAGTAGGAACCACCATTAGTAAAAGAAAAAGCAGTGCAGGAAAGCACCATACATGGGCCTGAAGGGTCAGAATGCTTTGCTTGTATGACATTCAGCTGGGGTAGGGAATAGGTGGCCCATGTCTCACTTTGAAAAGTCCTGTGCAAGCAATCAGGACAGGTCTCTACAAGATCAATCTGCTCCTTCTCCAGTAGCTCAATGGGGAGAGGATGGGATAGGATGGTATCATAGTGGGGGCACATAGAGAAGCAAGGGGGGTAGTGTTGTCTGCTCTAGGATTTGGCCCCACCACTGACATTAACCACACCCAATACCAGCAAGTGGCCCTAAACTTGTAGGGAGGATTCTTTTCCTCACATTTTTATCTTCCCAGCTTTTCTCCAAAGAGTTCAGATCAGCACATGTGGTTCTTTCCAACCACCCTGTGAGGAAAATTACACTAAAGGCATTAATGGGTCACTGGTGCTTTAAAGCTGATAAGGGTTTAAATTGAGGCCATGCAACCAACCATTGATGGGCAAAGTGTGGCCCTGGGATGAGATGTAGTCCCCAAGGGTGCTCTTGTGGCCCTTGAACCCTTGTACTAATTTTTTTCTGGCCCAATAAGAGGATGAATTGCTGCTCTTAGACACTTCCAGGTGCCAAAATTTACCTTTATACAGACTGCAAAAACATCCTGTATGGTCTTTAAACAGACTGGATGGCCACTTGTTGGGGATGCTTTGAGTGTGATTTACTGCAAGGCAGGGGGTTGGACTGGATGGCCCTTGTGGTCTCTTCCAATTCTATAATTCTATAATTAAAAACAAAACATAACAAACCCCAGTTTTTAAGATCCAGAAGTGGAATTCCGGACACTGGGATTTTTATCTTTTGGTAGACCATTCAGCCCATGGACATTCTGGGGCATAAAAGTGATCCTTGTACCTGCTCCAGTTGCCCTGCCCTAGCCCAATAGTACAGAGCCTACTACCTATAACATGTTGTTTGACTATAATTCCCATATTCCCATTCCATTCTGGCTGATGCCGGAGTCTCAAAGGTGCTACAAGACCCCTTCAGCATACTGATTTTTCCAGACTATCATGGCTATGCCTTTGAATTCTACAAGGCTGCTGTGCAGCTCCATACAATAAAAACAGTACCATACTTAGGATGACACTGCATAGTAAGAGATCAATGTCATTCAGTGCTTAAGGGTTTTTTTATTTTTGGTTTTAGAAACAACTAATCCTGCTAACAAGAGGATGGGAAGTTGGAGATGGAAAGAGATGACACTTAAGGTGTCAAACAACAAAGAATTGGACAATGATTCAATTTTGTGTTTTCTACAGTAAAGGATGAAAACAATAAGCATAATGTAAACTTCCCTCCTCGTACAATGATGCATTTTGCTATTCTCAGCTTGTTCCTACAGAGTATAGTGGATGTGTGTTTGTGTGTGAGGTCAAAAAAGCAGGGTTCAAAACAAATCAGCCATTTTCAGCAGCACAGAGAGACACATTCAAAGACTGACTCACCACATTCAAGTCAAAGCTCTTCTCCACCCAGTCTTTGGCTTCTTGGAATTCTTCCTGCAGCTCCATGACATATAAAGTATCTAAAGCATCTACCACAGTGGCTCCCCGGAGACCTCCTGTATCGGCAGAAGACAGAACAGTTTCAATGGAACTTCCTTTTATTTCCCTGTGTGGTCTCTTTCTGTCTGTTGCAACGCATGGAACCAAAATGCCACCAATTGTTAAATGGGCAATTTAGCACTGACATTGATTATTATTGTTAACAACAACAACAAAACTAATACAGTAGCATTAATAAGCAAAGCATATTTACCTAGTATCATGAAAGAGATAAGGCACATCTTTGTTAAGGATAACAGGCCGAAGGAACTTATATCCCAAACTGCAATAGTGGTGGGAATCGAATGGAATGGGGAAAAAGCATAGAGGGTAGGGTAGGATCACAAGAGGTGCGTGGAGCCACACACCTGCATAAGTGTTTTTTCAGTTGTGACTAAGGGACTAAGTATTCAGACAAAGATGGGCAACTATGGCAGGTCTTAGCAGCCAATATTAGCCTCTTCCCCAGGATCCTACTATGAGTAGGAGCCATCCATTCATAGGTTAGTAAAATGAGTACCCAACTTGTTGGGAGTCATTGGCT
>NC_056530.1:2150112-2151548 GCF_019175285.1 Sceloporus undulatus
AACCCATTGTAAACCAATTAGAGAGTGCTTAGCACTATAAAGCGGTATAGAACCCATTGTAAACCAATTAGAGAGTGCTTAGCACTATAAAGCGGTATAGAAATATAAGTGTTATTGCTGTTGCTATCATATCATGGTCAGAATGGAGGCAACTGGAAGTAGGAAAAATCAGCTTCTGGTTTCTGGAAACTGTCTAGAAATTCCATGCAGAGATAGAAAGACTAATAGTTGTGACTGGTCCCTCCCCTCCTAAAAAGGTGGCTTTTCCCCCCTCAGAATTTGGGAAACCTGGTCAGGAAGAATAATAAAACGATGATAATTTTGCAGTTTTTTTACCAGTGTTGATGTATCCCAAAGTGCTTCAGGAAATTATTCTGTGCAGAAATACACCTGGCTTTTTGCATAACAACTATAGGTGGATGTGCAAAACACACTGTTTCTAGACAGGTATATATGTTTTTAGGCATGAATGCTGTTTTTTACACAAAAGCCAGCATTTTTACACAACAAAATTACCCACGTGCCTTTGTTTTGCAAGACTGCTGTTTTCTGTGCAAGATTATTGTTGTGAAAGATTTGTTTGTGCCTGAAAACAGTGGTGTGTGTGCGCAAAAGCCCACAGTTCGTGTTCAAAGAAAACTATTTGTGTGCAGAATAATTTCCTGAAACACTTTGGCATGTATGAATATTGGTTGAAAACCACACAGAAATATTTGTTTTCTCTGAAGCAGGGAGAAGGAAATTATTCATCCTTATTTGAAGGACAGAATAGTCAAATATTAACATCCCTATTCCACGGTAAAGCAAGGCATGCATGGGGTGTCACCTAGTTTTACAGGAGGACTGCTTTCTGGAAGTATGTCTTCTTCTTTTCTCCTTCTAGAAAGGGCGGACACCTCCGGCTACCTTTTTTCAGTGAAGAAATTGGGTTTATTTTGCAGCTGAAATGTGATGGCATGGTGTTCATTTTGGCAGCAGCAGGGAGGATTCTGGGAGCTATAAAAATGGCTCTGGGATACAGGAGGCCCATGTGATGCCAAGCCTGGTTTAAGATAAAAGTTTCCCAGAAAGGGTGGCTGCCTGAAGAGGGATATGGAAGACAACCACATTACATATTTGAAATTTCAACCAGAACCCATTTTTTAATCCAGCTTTGGCAACACAGTATTAATTTTGACATTTCTTGCCAAAAACAGTGTGTCCTCCTTATGATAAAAGATTTGAGAGAACACACTGCTTAATCACTGCAATCAGCATAATAATTCCACCAACTGCTTTAATGGAGAACAGAAATGCAGTTTAGACCAAGAGTTCACAAAAATGGTTTGTGGGTTAAGTGCAGTGATAAGCAGTATAGAAATGTACTTGCTACTGCTATTCCTTACAGGGGGGAAAATTAAAAAGGAATGGATGGATTCAAGGATGCTGAGGGGGTC
>NC_056530.1:2151648-2154525 GCF_019175285.1 Sceloporus undulatus
AGATGATCTCATTTATAAATTGTGGTATTCTCATGGATTTAAGATGAGTTAAAGCAAAACCATAGGATTTTGGATTAAATGGTATGTGGAGGCTGAAACTCCTGCATGAATTTTGACCCAGAATTTCTTTCCCACTCAGAACCTAATAGGGAAGCCAGCATTAAGAATACTGAACCGACTCCCTTCTTCTCCATCAAAAGCACCTCTTCCATGCACAAAACAAACCTCCATTTCCACCTTCTTCAGAGCTCAACCATCAGGTATGTTTTTCTAGGAGAAGCAAACCTGTTCATGTCACCGGAAGGGATAAGGTGTTTGGAACTCAGGATTCTAAAGAGGAGCCATGACTCCTGAAAGGCCGTTTCCAGATACACAAAATAAGCAGACTATGACCTGTTACAGACTGCCAAAATAAAGCTGCTTCGGGTCTCTTTGGAGGTATGCTATTTAAATGATGCATGGGTCCTAAGAGTCCGGAGGTTGCGCCAAAGCCACACCATTCCTAAGCACTGGAGTGCAGCTTTGGTGCAGCTTCCGGATTTTTAGGATGCATGCATCATTTAAATAGCATACCTCCAAAGAGACCCGAAAGCAGCTTTATTTTGGCAGTCTGTAACAGGCCTAAAAGAATTAGCTCTATTAATTAGCACTGAATGTTCGGTTTTTGTCAGATGCTGAGAACTGGTTCTTCAGCTGAATCCCTCTCTTCATTTGCTCATGGCAAATTGGACTGGATTACCATCTAATTCCTCCGAGGTAATTGGCCATTTGTTTTATAGAGCCTTTGTATGATGTATTCTTTCTTATACCTTGGAAAACCACATGAGTAAAAACGTAAAGGTTGGATTTGGATCTAAACATATTGAAGCGGCATGTTGTAGAGAGGCATGATTCTGGTGAGACTAAATTGCATACATACCTGGCATCCTAAGCTAAATATCTGTAAACTCAGCCAGAGACTCAGCAATAGTACCAGAAAGAAGAGAAGTGTGTATGTGCCAGGGACCAAGGCTGCATCCACATTGAGTATGATGCCACTATGGCTACCATGGCTCAATGCTTTGGAACTCTGGGAATTGTAGTCTGTTGTGGCTCCAGAGCTCTCTGTAGTTTGTTGTGGCACCAAAGCTCTCTGACAGAGAAGGTAATATCTCATAAAACTCCAAGTCCTAGAATTCCATAGCAGTGAGCCATGGCAGTTAAAGTGTCAAACTGAATTATTTCTTCGGTGTGGATACAACCCAATTCCAACTTCTGTTCCTGGGGGTCCTGGTCCTGTCAATTAGATCATGTTAGCACATGCATAATATCCATATATACACATTCAGTTCTAGCTAGGACTGTGCATTGCAGATTCTCAAATCATTGGCCCTCCCACTGTGTTAGAGTAGACAATAATTCCCATAACTCCTCATCACTAACTATGTTTGTTGGGACTTCTGGGTGTTTAAATCTAAAATAATTGAAGAGATGACCTGGTTCAACATAACCTAGTTGAATTTGGCATCTAGGCCATCCACATCACTTTTGCGCAAACATTTAATTGTAGCAATTGTTATATTCCATTTGAGAAACATCCTGGTAAAATGGGGAAAATCTGGTGATGCTCCAAGTAGACATCTTTATTTGATCCATAAAGGAAAATGTGTGCCGTACAAAGTCTTGGCCACTCTAATACAGGTATAAGCCTGAAGTAGAATCAGGTCATGTTTTAGTTATTACTTAAGTCTGCAAATGTGTTCTATTGTAACCATCAGTGTTTTCTCCCTTCCCATAACTGTAGCAAGGCCTCTGTCTTTGTACTGGGAAGGGGATGACGGCTATGGTCTCCTTCAGACATTCTTTTTGTTTTGCAAATAATCTCTTGTTCAAGATCAAGAAAGTTACATGTTTTGGGGTTTATTGTTGTTAATTGCCATCAATTTGATTTTGACTTATAAAGGGATCCCAGTCACTTTACCATCCACAGCCCTGGTTATCCTAACTTTGGTATTCAGTTATATATCTTTACACCTTCTTGTCTGTCCGTAACTGCTTGAAGAGTTTCATCTGTACTACAGTGCACCTTTGTTTTATGCGGGGGATCCGTTCTGGACCCCCCCCCCCCCCCCGTGGCATAAAACAAAAAACGTGCATGCTTGAGCCCCATTGCAAGTAATGGGGCTTGTGCTCATGGTGGCGCATACGTCATTGTTTCTTCCAGCACACGGTGCCAGAAGCAGCAGCATTGCTTTCATATGACGTGGGCACACTGTAGTTCCATACCACCCCAAATAATGCTGAATCCTCAATTATTTAAAAACCAGGAAACTATTAAGAAAATGTACTGGATTTTAATAATTTGCACATCATTGAAAAGATTTGCAGAAGAGGGTTTATTTCACACTTCCATTGTACCTTTCTTTTTGAGGATACAAAAACCACACAATGTCATCCCAAAAGCTTGTTTTTCCATCCTACACCCTTTTATTCCAGGACTGCAGAGGAGGTTGGAACTTCTGTCTCATGGCTAGGTTCCCTCAAACCTGAGCAACTGGGGGCGATGGGAAAAAGTAATAGAACCCAAAGAAGGGCAACCAAAATGGTGAAGGGCCTGGAAACCATGCCTATGAGAAAGACTCAGGAGCTGGGTAGTTTAAGCCTGGGAAAGAAGGTTAAAGGTGATATGATAGCCCTGTTATAATATTGAAGGGATGTCATATTGAGAGGGAGCAAGCTGGTTTTCTGCTGCGCCAAGCAACTAGGACCCCAGAGCATGGATACAGGCTAGAGGAAAGGATTCCACCTCAACATTAGGAGTAACTTCCTGACAGTAAGGCTGTTGACAGTGGAACATACTCCTTCTTTGGAGTTTAGTGAGTCCTCCTTCCTTGAGTC
>NC_056530.1:2154550-2170174 GCF_019175285.1 Sceloporus undulatus
AGCCAGTTGCTGTTGGAGATTATTGGTGAAGGTTGTTGGATCTCACAAAGCCGCAATATAGAGGGATGAGTGTAATAATATATTACTATATTATTTTAGTGTTTTATAGTGTTGTGTTTTATTGTCCATTTTTTATTATATATGACTTATGTTCCACCCTTTGGTGGAAAGGGCCTTATAAATAAAGATGATGATAATGATGATGATAATGAATTATTTTGATGACATTTTACTCCAAATCCCCACATAACCACTCCCAATGACTCCATATAAATGGTCTCTACAGTATATTGGAAATCAGATAGCACTTTGAGACATGCCATGAAACATTTGCTAGGGATGACATAGACACCCTTCTTTTCTTTTCTAAAGGAATATTCCAGGAAGCACAATTCTCTGTGTCTACTCGGGAGTAAATGACTCCAATTCGATACTCTGTTGAGGGTGCAGGGGATTCCGGTTGCAGCACACAAAGCCATTCATGTGTAGATACTGTCAGATTTCACTTGGGAACCAAAGTCGTGCTCGGCTGCTGTTAATGCCTTTGAAGTCAATGAAAGTAGGGGGTTGATGCTGCTCTATAAAGATAAAGGGCTTTTTAAAAAATGTATTCCTTTCTCAGTCAAATCATATATTAAATGCAGCTGTGAGATGAATTTCAATGGGGACTACTGGCTACTCCAGGCCTCATAGTTGTGCTTGGAATATCTTTTTAAAATATGACTAGGGAATAATTTGTACGATTGCCGTTTGGGAGGCAATGTAAGGCAAATACAACACCACAAAATGCTAAAATACTAAAATAATATATTAATATACTATTATATTGCTATTCTACTACGTATTGTGTATATCAGGAATGGGCAATGTTTGATTCCTGGCCCATATACACAAATCCTACTACCCCTAGCTATAATGCTGTGCATCACAGAGATCTGAAGGCTTGCAGGGCAAAATTGTCTCATTTTCTTCTGAAAAGGAAGAAAGGGCTGAAAAGCCCTCCCAAAGACCAGTTTGAAGTTATGCATCACTATTTTCCAGCTACGCAGCTGACTTAGCATTTTGGAGCTCATTTTCATTAGTTGGTTAGTTCCAACTAGAGTAGGCCCATTCATTCAGTTGTTGAATAGTGAGTCAACCTGTCAATAAATCCAGCTGATTCAATGGTTCTACTCTAGATGGGACTAACAATAAGATTTCATGCACTGCCGCAAGATATGTGTGGGTGGGAAGAGAAAATAGACTCTTGAGCATGAAATAGCACTTCAGACGTGTTTATTCTGATCCCAGGAGGATGCAATTAATCACTATAATCACCGTTTAATCATAATAATCACTTAAGCATGTATTTATTACAGAGACTGCAGAAATATTTTGAAAAACCCAACATATACATATTGTCAGAACCAGTCAAGATCAAGTTGGTTGTGGATCATTAGCCTGAGGTTCTCAATTCTCACACATATTGACCCAGTGGATATGCAAGAGATTGCTTTCCTATTACATTTTCTAGTTGCTTAGAAAATCAGATGCTTCTTTCCCTCCTCTTTTCTGAAAGAAAAGTCACACAGGTGACAGGCCTCTCCTTTTATTAAGAGGGAAAATGCTAAGGAGGGAGGCTGTTCCAGTTGGGTTACAACACATCTATCACATTTATCACATTTCATCAGTATCCCACTTGTTCTCCAAGGGGTTCAAAATAGCATGCATGGGGTTATTGCAGTTTTATCCTCACAGAAATGACTGTGGCATCAAATAGGCACACGGGGATCATGACTGGCTGAACATGCTGGAATAAATAATACCAAATAACTACAGTGTAGATATTTTTTGTCTACATCTCTGTTCTGTATTTTAATTTGCTTCTTCCCCCTATTTTCTTTGCTTTCTAGTTATGTTTGAGTGTAAGCTTTGAGGCCAGCCTTATGTCAACCTTTTAAAGAATAACTCTTGTTATTATTATGTCACTTCAAGTCGAGATCAAATTAAATTGGGCTTATTATATGGTTTTCTTGCCAAGGTTATTCGGAGGACATCTGCTGTTTATTTCCTTTGAGGTTGAGAGGATATAACTTGCCCAAGGTCACCCAGTGGGTTTCCATCACTGAACTGGGAACTGAACCCTGGTCAACAAAGTCCACCTAGACCAACACTTCAACCACAATACTACTCTGGCTTACAAAACAATTGTACCTAGATTTTGGTGGCACTTTACAAATAATAATGACAAGTGGAATTTTTTTTTATTTATATACCGCTATTCCAAATATCATAGCGGTGAACAGCAAGTAAGCTAATTAGCAAGTAAGCTAATTTGCCCCCATCAGTCTGGGTACTCATTTTAGCGACCTCGGAAGGATGCAAGCCTGAGTCGAGCTTGGGCCCTTTTGCTGGTCTTGAACTCGCAACCTTGTGGTTTTGAGTGAATGGCTGCAGTACAGGCATTTAACCACTGCGCCACCTGGGCTCCAACTAGTCATGCCCTCTTCCAGGACACCATTCCATCTCCTTAATTTTTTGCCATTTTTAATTCCCCCGAGTTTGCAAGACCTGAGCAAGGGGCTATTGGTGATGTGTTGGATCGTGGAGGCCTGTCATACACAGAGCCGCTGCAACTCATACACATATCCACGCAGGGACGTAGCTAGGACTTTAGGAAGGGGGGTCCAGACTAAGTGCCACCATTATAATGGGGCTTGGGTGAGGCGGCGCAGCAGCACACACCATTCATTTTTGTAATGGAAGGGGGGGTCCGGACCCCAAGCCCCCCCCCCTGACTACGTCCCTGATCCACATAAGACTGAACTTCAGCAGGTGTCGCTTGTTACCTGGGTTGTGTGACAAGCATTGCCTCGTGAAATTCCCTCTTCTACACAATCTTTACGGGTACAGAGGCCCTCTTTACTTTTCAGTCTGGCAACCTTATACCCAAGTCCTTTCCAGGCAAGCATTCTCTGAAGATGCCAGCCACAGATGCTGGTGAAACGTCAGGAAGAAACTCTTCTAGAACATGGCCACTTAGCCCGAAAAACCCACAAAGAACCTTATGGGTCTCCCATCAGCTGATTTTGCCAGAGCTGTCAAAAGGCAGAGTAAATAGAAAGAAATTAGGAGTGCCAGGGTGAAAACGGGAGAGGATTCCTGTAATTTTAATGGTGGTGTAGCAGAGGAAAATCCAGCAGGCATTGCTTGTTGTAGGGCAATTCAAGTTTCCTAAGGCTTCAGTCTTTGTTAAGGAAACAAAATATTTAAATATCAAAAATACAGCCTGTTAGGAGTTTAGCTTTAAATCAGGCAAGTAGCAGAAACATGTGCCATGGAAGGTTATCGCATAGGGGCAAACGTCCCCCGATGTGTTCAACGAGCACGAGCACGGGCGCACACGGACCGTGGAGGGAACCAGAATGCTAGTTTAACCGCACGTGGAACGCCGCCGCTGCCTCCGGGCGTTCCCATTGGGTTTCCCCGATGTGTTCCGGAGGCGCTTTCTGGGAACAAGTGTCATCCAAAAGAGTTCCCAGAAATGGCCGCCTCCTGGAACACATCGGGAACCCGATGGGAAGCCCGGCGGCAGTGGGCGGCGTTCCACCGTGTGGTAACTAGGTTCGGGCCCCATCAGGTTCCATCACACTCCGTTGCGCCCGCGCTCGTGCTTCTTTAGAACACATCAGGGGACGTTTTTGCCCCCTGCATAACCTTCCTTGTCCTAATTCTTCTCTAAGAGCTGGACTGACTTCAAAAAACACAGTTCTTGCAGTGTAAAACCACAAGTTTAATATGGCTTTGCATCTACATATGCATAGTGGATGCGCTGATATCCGAACCTAGCTAATGGAATAGTTGAGGTAAAGAAGAAATTAACAATTATATCTACAACCATGCTTTCGCAAAGCAAGGTGCTGAGAGAGAAGGAAGATGAGGAACCCAACTGGTCAGGGGGAAAAGGAGAAAAATCTTCTGTGTGAGAGAGAATTCAAAAAGCAAGGAGTGAACCTGAATAACATGGTTTAGTTTAATAATTTGGCAGAGTACTATGGCCCTGTGGATTCGGTAGGAGCAAATGAGATGTTTGAATGGGGGAGCAGCAGGATCTGCAATGCAGGAAAATCTTTTATCTAAGGAGGGAAAGAGAAATGCTATCTATGTATCTATCTATCTTAAACAACTTTTTATTGCGGTTAGGGGATATAGAATGCTTGCTGAATTCTCTCTTCTACACAAACCATGAAAGGGAAGAGAGATTTTCCAGCTTTCATTCGGCAACCCTAACTATCCATAGTTTGGACTGGCTCCTGCTCCTCCTCCTCCGTGAAAATAGATAAGTATCACTGCCTTGACGTACCCTGCTCCTGCCATCTGGTGACAGACACAGCAAACTGTCTGAGATTGTTTTATAAAATTTTGCCTGTTACAACACCAAGCTTTAGACCCCAGTGGATAAGGCTTGGCCCTTGTTGCTATAGGGACAGACAGCAGCTGCAGAAGAGGAGATTGCAAGATGGCATCGGCAGCCTGTGCTCAACAGACAGCTCAGATGGCACAGTACCGCCCCAAAATGGACAGGTTTCCTCTTGCTAAACCCACAGGTTGCAAGCCTGCAAGCCACATGGCAAACCTGACATGTAAATTTATGGGGGGTCGTGTGCCACATGGGCACTGTGTGTGGTCTGTCTTTCCATGGGCAGAGATTATGTGGATGAACACTGGGGAGGACAGCAGTTGTCCTACGTCTGGTTACGGTTACATGACATCAAAGTATAGATGATGTAAAGCTGGCCTGGACAACCTGTAGCCTTCTAATGCATTGCTCAATTAATCTTCGTTTGCTGAGGCTTTGACTGATGGGAATTAAATCCAACATCGTCACAGAAATGCAAAACATATTATGAAGAGAAAACCAAAGACTGGCATGAGAGGCAGGGCTGTGTTGGAGGTATGACTCTGAACTGGAACTGTTTTATGTCACAACTACAGGAAAAGATATGCCATCTAAACATTAGGAAGGGACCAATAAGAACTGTTCAACAGGGGAATACGCTGGCCTTGGAGTGGGGTGAAGTCTTCCTTCTTTGAGGTTTCTAATAACAAAGCTGATAGGTCATCTGTCAGGGTGCTTTGATTTGTGAGTTTCCTGCATGGCAGAATGGGGTTTAGGATTGGGTAAGAGTGAACAGCCAAGAAGACAAATGGTTCTTGAACAGATCAGACTGGGCTCTCCTTGGAAGCAAAGATGGATCAAGTTGAGACTATTGTACTTTGTGCACACATATGAGAAGGCATAGGTCACTAGAAAGAACAATAAGGCTAGGAAGGTAGAAGGTAGAGAGAAAGAGAGAAGACCGCAACCAGATGGATAGACACGATCAGGGGAGTTATGGGCAAGGGGTGCAAGATATGGGCAAGACAGTGATGATAGTGATTCTTGGAATGTCTCATCCACAGGGTCGCCATGAGTCAGAACTGACTCGAGGGCATTAAAACAACGAAACATGTAAAGCTAGGTAACAAGAATGGGCAAGCAAGAACGGACATAATGAGGTAGCAAACATAATGAAGTAGGTTGCCTTTTTAAGCTTTAACACACACAAACTTAAGGAGTACTTAAACAATACTGTGTTCTCCTGGCAAATGAAGTCCGACAATTAGTAACGTGAGTCCATACTCTTTCACAAAATCCAGCAAGATATATAAGTATTAGTTTCGATGCCTCAATATAATTTTCAGTCCAGGTCATTTCCCTTATTTTAACCGTAGCGAATTTCTCTTTAACTAATCAACAGATGAACAGCTCCTGATTTTCTAATTGTTTAAGCATTTTTGGCATCAGTCACACGATTTGCGCTATGTATTCTATGCACGTTAGGCTCAAGTACATGTGACCTAATTGTACGTCTGTAGCCAAAACGGTTTTTCTCGGTGTATTGATACTATGTCTATCACCCTTATAGGACAGATAATAAATTACTATTAGAATACAACACAGATTTAGGATGCAAGAAAGCATTCAAGTGCAGCTAAGCACAAATAAAATCAGCTTTTAAGAAGGGGCAAGCAATTTCTTGGAATGGTAAGGAATAAGACGCATCACACTCTCCAGGGGATTTTCGGAGCATTGCCTCCTGCCTCCCCCACAAAAAATTTATCAAGCTTTTTGCCCTAGAATACTGCCTGGGAGCATGAGCAATTTCACCATATTTTCAAGGGCCCCTTGGCATTTTAAGTAACTTTTCCCAAGAATGGATATCAATGGTATCTTATAAAAGGAGAGGATACAGAGAGAAGGCGTTGCAATTGATAGGGATGCAGCAGCAAACACAGCTTATTTTATGTACCAACAGTGTTTACTTTGATAGGACATGAACAAAGTGAGATCAAGCCTCATTTCAATGCAGTGAAACTTCTGCTTTCCTTCGCTCTTTCCTTGGGGGGAAATACAGCATAGATTGCTGGACGCACCTCTTTATAATGGCCTTCTGGACCTTTTTGTAATGCTTTTGCAAGAGGTCACCCCCATAAGAACAGCTACTAACTTTACACTAGCAGAATTCCCAGTTGTCTACCTTCTTGCTTGTCTTGTGAAATGCAGGTGGACAATGATAACTGCTTTAGCTCTGGCGATCTTAGATCTGGGGATCCGTAGGGCAAAAGAAAGCCTGCTTGAAATGGTCTTAAAAGGTGCTAACAGATCTTTGCAAACTGAGTTTTCCAGACAATCATGCTGTATCTTTTAATTCTGTCCGCATCAGTTTTTTTTTAGTATACACAATATATTATTTATTGCATGTGGAAAATATTAATTTGTGTCTTTGGAATCCACTTTCTAATTAAAAATGCATTAATGGGGGATTATTTTTGTCATTAGTTATTAAAACTTTTTTCCACCAAAACCTTTTTTTAACAGTGATGGTGCCCAAAAAATCTCTGCTCCCTCGTTATTTGGCGGCCCGCACCACGATGAATGATCTTGCTGTCCCGACAGGAGATGTAGGTAAAGCACATATGATGGAAAATATAGTGTCAGAAAATAATAGCCCCAGATTACTGAGGAACACAAAGCCAAGACTACTGCTTTTCAATCAAGAGGGGGTAGGTGGATTTTTAAGGTAAAGAAATCCAAGTGTAAATTCCTATGTGTGTTCCATGGCAAGAGTTTTTTGTACAGCCCAATAGTAACCTAAAGTCCTGCCAAGTGTGTCGACAAGGCGTCAGAGAGAGATGACAAGGACTATGGCTGAGGCATAGAATGCGTCATATACTATATATGGGTGGATGACAAATAATACCTGCATTTCTTTAAGCAAAGCACGTTGCATTCCAATTTTATACCATGCAGACCTCTGAAAGACGACAGTTTCAGAGTTTTATTTGATCCTGCAAACCACTACGTTGGGACATTTGTAGCAGCAAGAAGATCTGTTGATGCTGAAAAATAATGCTATATTCGTCTTGTCTTCTTCATTTAATTTTTATTTTATATCATGTTTTAGTGCAGTAGATGAAGCCGTCTGTGTTTATTTTTACCATTTTTCCTTACTAAGGTACCCTTGAGATTTGGTGCAGTGTTTTTATGTGCATTTAAAAAATTCATAATCTGTTTTCATTTTCTGTTTCAAACTATATATTTTAGAGATTTTTTTTATAAGGTATAAATGCAGAATAAGTAGCAATCAACCGTTTTTGAATCCAGATTGTTTTAATATTTGGTAAGTATCTGTAATAACAACGCTATTACTTTTCACAAGGCGAACAATGCCCAACATTAGCTTTATACTTTGTAAACTGTTAATACATTAGAAAGAGGGATAGAAGGAAGTACTTGCTAACTACCCATCACTTTCGTCATATGTTTAGTCCCTTACATTATCAGCCTTGTTGCCGATTTTCTAAACTCGTTCCAATTTATTTACATGCTTTTTAAAATGAAGTGACCACAACTGAGCAAGTCCTCCAGAGGCCTAATAACAGCATGGGAATATATGGGAACTATTGGAACTATTACTTACGTCTCTCTGACTTGGGAACTATAAGCGTATTAATGATGCAGGCTAAATATTATGTTGATCCTGTTGCAGCACGGTTGGGTCAGTTCAACTTAAAATCACAATAATCCCAAGGTCCATGTTACATGTACTGCTAAGGCCAAATGTCCGTCCATCCTCTGTGCATTTGTTTTGTATCATCCGTAAACTTGATAAAGATTCCCTTTAATCCATCATTAAAATCACTGATGAAAATGTTGAAGAGTGACCCCACACAAGAATCCATGGCACTCCTCTTGAACTCCTTGCAGTTTGAAGCGCAGCCATGATGAGGACTCCCCAACATAATTTTTCAACTAATTATGATCCATCTGTTGTTCATCTGGTTCCCATTTATCAGTTTCCTAATCAAAACTCATGGGAGACTTATTAAAAACACTTTGCTGAAATCCAGATAAACGGCATCAGATAGCATATCCTTGTTGTTTGCGTGTGGCCTTCAGTGTTCTGACTTATGTGACCCCAAGGCAACCCTATCATAGGGTTTTCTTGCAGTTTCTTCAGAGAGGGGTTGCCAGTAGCTCTCTCTGGGGCTGAGAGAGTGTGACTTGGCCAACATCCCCTATGGGGTACATGGCTGAGCCAGCAGTCGAACCCAGGTCCGCCTCATCCCAGTTCAAACCACTATGCCCACACTGCGCTTCCTACAACTATGACATTCCTACCATCTACTAATTGTTGATCAGATAAAAAAAGATATAAATTAGTTTGGAAAGGATTTTGTATCTTGAACAGACTAACAAGATGCAAACAAATTATGTTTGCATCATTTCATATTTTTCGAGATACAGTAGTTAGCATGCAACACAGACCTTTCTTTCTGTCCCCTTTATCAAGAGAAGGACGTGTTTGTCCTTCTCCAGTCATTTGGTGTGTCATCTGTTCTCCAAGATTTCTCAAAGGATGGCAGGTTTTCTCTTCAAAGCTCCTTCAGTACTCTAGGATGCAGTTCTCTGCCATTATTAGTGTTATTTATTATTTATGGTATTTATACCCCACCCTTCAGCCCTAAAGGCTCTCAGAGCGGGCCGTGCATACAGAACTCATTTATTATCACCATTTGGATTTTTCCTTTAAAGACAGACTAAATACATACTCGGTTGAGAAAAGAAAAAGTTACAAGAATGTTAAGCGAGATAAATCGAGAAAGGAAAAGCGTACAACATCTCTCAATCAATAGTGGGTAAGAATGAAACTACATAATACTCTGCGTGTTTCATTTGTTGTTTTGTTGTCAGTAATGACATGTGTTATCTACCCACACACACATTCAGTTCTGTGGCTACTGAGGAACTCGCACTTTTTCACTGAGCTGTCTTGCCTTTTGTTTCTTTAAACAGGTGAGAATCATTGTCTCTCCAGATGTCACTGGACTGGCAACCTCCCAGCATTCTTCACCTCCAGCTGTGCTGACCAGGGACCCAATACACTGCAGTACAGTAGATAGGAATATGATGATGCCCATTTTCTGCTTTAGGGTTTAGGGAAACGTGGGGTGTGGTTTGTGTGTGAGAAAAATCAAGGTGGCCTCTTGGTTTTTATTCCAGATTTCTAGCCAACTCATACATGTGAAGAAGCTTCTTGCTTCCTGAAACTGCAAGTCCTGCATTACATCTTTAAAATAATTATGGCATCAACTTGTAGACTATTAGCCCTTTCGCATGGTGTATGGTGTATAATCTAAGAAGTTCTGGGTATATCACAAACACATACACATATCAGAGGGATTTGACAGTAAGTCCAAGTGAATTTAAAGCGGGAAGTACTGCCATTCACCTGGTAAATGCACTTTTAGAGGAAATTTACTCTGACCATCCCTGACATCATGCACCAGCATGTGCAAAGAGAGAGAGAGTAGATACGCTTCATGCATCTAGAAGCGGAAGAACAGTCCAGCGTATAAAACGTTAAATTAAGGATCCCATTGGATGTTTCCTTGTTTTAACCTGCAACTGAACTACACACAAACCCTTTTGGAAACTGTCGTGCTTGTCCTGGATGGCAGGATGAGTCAGGAGCAGCTGCAAGAAAGTCAGCTCTCCTGTAAGAAAAAGGAGCACTAGAGACCGATGGTGTGTTTTTGTAACATCGTTTACTCTTGAAGTTTGCAAAATAATTTGTGGTTGCACCAGGCAGTAAGCAGCCCTGAGTATCATTAGCTCCTATAAATTCCAACAGATTTTTCTCTCCCTTCACTGACTACTTCTTTCCACCTTATAGCACAGCTTTCTATACACAGAACAGCAAGTCGTATTCTCTCATTCTGTCTGAAAGTACGTCTGGTACCAAACAATAACTCACCAGACTTCAAAGCTATTGGAGTAAACATCTTCTTAGGCATCAGTGTCATTTGTATAGCTATACAATAAAGACTGGAAAAATCCATCTCTGCCCCCACTTGATACTGAAAAACATTTTTCAGACATGCAAACACTAGCTTTCTTATGCTGTTGTGTTGTGTGCCCCAAGTCATTTATGGCAACCCTAAGGCAAACCTGTCATGGGGTTTTCTTCTCGGCAAGTTTCTTCAGAAGGAGTTTGCCATTTTTCATCCTCTGAGGTTTCAGAGAGTGTGACTTACACAAGAGGGGAATTGAAGTAGGTTTTTATGCTCAGAGGGAAACCCTTATCTCCATAGTTGTAGTCCAATACTTAAACCACTATACACCACACGGCTTATAGCGAACTGGGAAGTGTTAACTTGGTAGGTTTGGACTTAATAGTCATAGCAGGCACTCTTTACATAGCAACTAAGCAATTACTTCATTGGCTTCAAAATGTGGGCAAGGCAGACCTTCTGTGTTTGGGACCCTACACAGCTACTCCAAAATATACACGTACCCTAAAACACAACTGAGAAAAGGGAGCTACAGGTCTTCCACGCTCACAGAAGAAAACCAGAACCAACAACTGATTATCTTTATAGAATGGAGGTGAGCAGTTTGTGGCCCTTTCTGATGAACTAGATATTAGACTGCAACTGCCATCAGCGCAAGCCTGCACAACTAATGCCAAAAGATGCTGGGAAATGTGATCCAACAATATTGGATGGACCACGTTTCTTGCCCTGATTTAAGTGGTAACAACGTTTTATTCCAACACCAGGTGTATGTGCACTGGGTCATGACCGAAGTTGTTCTTCACATTTAATATTATTCACATTAAATTGCCTTAAGTCCTATTCTTGGAGCCTGGGGGCCAGTACTGTTTTGCCATGGATCTCCATCCTGTACCTCCAAGCTAAGAAAGTAACTGAGAGCAAGAGCCCACATCTCATTTCCATCCCAGATGCCTTTGGCATTTCACGAAGAGAACAGGCATGTGTGGCCAAGCAACAGCAAGAGGTGGTCAAGGGGCACATTATTAATGAGGTTGAACAGACAACTGTAGTTCCCAAACTTGGTCTTTCGGGTGTTTTTGTAACGTCAGTTTCCAGAAGCCCCAGCCGTTTTGGCACAGCCACAATGCTGAAGCTGAGTCAAATATCTGGAGAACCAAAGTTTGGAGAACGACTGACATAACCCTAGGAGAGACTTCAACAGTTTGCTTTTGGCTTTGACTTACGGGAAAGGCAAGATTAATCGCTTTACTTACTATAGTTGACCTCGTATTAAGTCGAGGTCACGTTTGGGACCCAAAGAGTGGATTTTTATATGACCCATGGGTAAGTTGAAAGTCGCTGGGGAGAGGCTTTGGGGGCGAATGATTGAGCTTCCCAGACACTCTTCCTAGATGGACAATCTCCAAGGCGGTCCTGGCTGGGAAGAGACATGGACAATGTAAGGATTGACCCATATTTGGACTTAGGTTTTTGGGGTCAGGTTTTTATAACCTAAATTTCTCTACTTATACACAGTATTCCTTCCTTCTCTGGTTCTTTTCTTCTCCCTGCTGAGTTTGCACTTTGAACTTAGTTTGCACAATTGGAGTAAGCCAAGAACAAGGGGGAAAGTGGGAGGAGAAAGACTGGGACTTTTAATAGCAGATGAGAAAGCAAAACAGCAGAGGAATAAACTGGAATTGTCCCCTGCCAAATCTGGACGTTTTGAGGTAGGACCAGTGAAATATTAGCAGGCGAATTGACCCCATCACTATGTGTGATTAATCATAAATCAAAGGAGTAAGATCGGTAGCTGGATTCCCACCAACGGCAGATCAATATTGCAATGAACTTCCTTCCAAAAGAGCATATTGCTTAAGTGGTATCCATGCAAGGTTTCCTTCCCTTGGGATCAGTTGGCTTTTCTTCGTAAATACAACGGTTACCAACCACCTCTTTGCATGAGGGTAATAAGATAAAGAGGGTTTTTTTAGCCTGTTATGTCCGATCTTAACTTTTCTGAATCCCAAAGATTAATTAGAGACGGGGAATAATTAGCGTTTCTACCTGAACCCTTCGGTCTGTTCTAGTTTGGTTTCAAAGAATCAAAAAAAAATGCCTCCCTGCAACATTTTTCTCCCTTCTGTCTCTGTGCCTGTTAATATTGATGGCGCTCCTGCGTTGCACTGTGATGCTGTGGGCGGTCAAAATCACAACACTTCCGTCTAGATCAAGGTGAGAGAGCTGCTCTGACACTTTTGAAATCGAATTGTGCATTCTGTCAGCGATGATGATGAAATTCTGGGGGGAGACCCCCACAACGGCAGCTGTTTGGTTAATAGCAACACCTGATGTACAAGGAGCAGGCTGGTTATTTTGTGGATTCAGAACAGTTGTTTTCGATGCTTGGTCTAGAAAATTTCATGGAATGTTGCGGAAACGATGCTGGCAAACAGTGAAACAATCCGAAAAGAGCAAGAGACTGAGCCAGCCGTCTCCACCGATCGACATCTTGGATATAAATGTTAGTAAATGTAGAGAGTTATTAACCACAAACCACCATATACAGCAGATTTGGGTCCGCGTGGTCTCTGTATGTTGGAAGGATCTAGATTATATAGTCTGCTTCTCGAGGACTGGCTGACGCATCCCAGAACAGCTGCCCGAAAAGCTGTGTGTTTTTCTCAGCCATTGCTAAGACAAAGAAGAAGCAAAATGTGGGATGAGAGCAGCGTGGTGTAAGGATTTTGAGTGTTGGAATACCATTTTGGAGAGCAGGGTTCGACTCCTTGTTCAGCCTGAGAAACCCACTGGGTGGTCTTGAGCAAGTCAAACTCTCTCAGCCACAAAGGAAGGTAAAGTACACGACCCTCTACCAATCTTTCCAATAAAATCCGGTGATAGGTCGCCATAAGTTCTGAATGACTTGAAGCCGCACAATGGTAACACAATTCTGTTGGTGACTTAGAATTTTGATTTGGCGCTTAGATTGAGAATTAGATCTTAGATTTGGAAGGGACCACAAGGGTCATTCGGGTCAATCACCTGCCAGCAGGAAAACACATTAAGTTCAAACACTGTTGAAAGATGTCCATCGAATCTCGCTTAAGACTTTCCATAGATGAGAGGTCCGCCACTCTGTGAGGCAGTCCATTCCAGTGTCAAAGATCGCTCTTTCTAATTAAGGCTAGAATCTCTTTTCTTGTAATTTCAACCCATTGTTTATGTGGTAGTCTCTGGAGCAGCAGAAAACAAGCTTGCTCCATCTCTCTCTGACATCCATTCTGATATTTTAAAGATGGCATCATGGCATGTCTCTCCCATTCTCCAAGCAGGACGGTAGCCAGATTTTAGGAAGGGGGGGTCCAGACTAAGGGCCAACCACTGTAATGGGGTTTGGGCATGGCGACGCAGCAACAGCACGCACCATTCATTTTTCTAATGGAAGGGGGGCGGTCCAGACCCAATAAACCCCCCCCCCACCCCCCTTGGCTATGTCCCTGCGCCAATTAAACATGCGGAGCTCCCTAAATCATTCCTCATATGCTTGGCTTCCCAGATCTTTGATCATCTGGGCATCCATTTTTACGCTTCCATAGTGTTTTCTCTATGGAATGAATGTCCTATTCTATAGATTGGAGCCGTTGACAGCTAAAGGGGTGTCCAACAGATTAATTTGCGTGCGCAGCAGCCCTAGATAAGAAAAAAAGCCAAGATTAGTTAGGGAGGATCAAAGTAAACAGGTTTCTTTTCAGTTTTTTGTTGTGTGCCTTCACATTCCAACTGATGGGGTTTTCTTGGCAAGATTCTCCAGATGAGGTTTGGCCATTGCCTTCCTCTGAGCTGAAAAATGTGACTTTATTTAGGCCCATTAAAACGGGCACCCTAGCACAGACTCGTCCATACTAGGGTTGAAAGTGGCATCTCTTTCCGAGACAGACCCTAACCCTAGTATGTGACTGAGTACCGTAACGAAATGGTGGATGGCCAATTCACAGGAAACGGCTGGGGCCGACATGACGTTGGGTTATAAATCAGACATGCTGCGTCCACAACGTTACAAGCGGCCCAGGAAATGAGGCACGCGATGGGTGTGCTTTCGGGCACTATGCTGCATCTCATTCTCGGGTGGCAGGTAGGAGCTCGATTTTTCGCAGCTCCTGTGCTGTTTGGCAGTGGTCCGGGAACTAGCTGCGCCGTTTGGGCTGCCCTTGCTGTTCCTGGACGCATACAGACCGGAAGAAAGAAAAAAAAAAGAGGGGGGGGGAAGGAAGAGGGAAGAGGAAGAAAAAGGGGGGAACTGCAGCGAGCAGACTGTACCAATATTCGGTAAGTGCTGGTAACTCTGCCTTAATGTCACAATATTAAAACTGAAATATACTTGTTGCCTCACAGGTAGTGCAATATGGGGGTCATTCCAGAGGCGGAGAAGCATCATGAAGTTAGACAAACAAGACTCCTTGTGCTTCACAATGTCAACCGATAGGCATTCCACCACAGCTTTGCAAGAAACAACCAATGAGCTGTACCGTAGTTAAGTACAGACATGTGTAATATTGGGTCTTCAGTACCATTGTGTCCAAGGTGTTTTTTTGGAGTGTGTTGGACTGGATGACGTCTGGAGACCAGGTTGTGCGATTCGGCCAAGCTCAACAAACGAAAAACCCTTTAGGTGAACTTAGGCAAGTCACACTCTCGGTCAGGCCTGAGGAGGATGGCAAATGGCAAACCGCTTCTGGACAAATCTTCGTCGAAGAAAACCCCATTAATAGATTCGCCTTCATGTTTCCACCCTGTATTTGGTATATGGTGCTGACTACAGAGATTCCATTGTGTTTCAGTGTGCCCCAGTTATTGTTGCTTTAAATCTTCGTTTGGGTTGACGGGTTCCTTCTCTCTTTTGTGTGGGCGGTGATGAGGAAGGGTATGGTAAAATGGTGACCTTCGTTTTTCTGATATATAGGATATTTTTTTTCTTACCATGGGGGAGCATTCTCTGATGTGAGAGCCACCCACGGCAGCACAGATCTTAAATATATTGGGCAGATCCAGAAAAGATGATTTAACCGACTTGGGTAGGGCTACTCTCATTTAAAGACAACACCTAAGAATTCAGCCTGTAATGCTGAAGCAAACAACTTGGCAATGAATGCTTGCTTCACAACATTTTCATCTCTCCGCTCTCTATTCCTAACAACATGTGACACACACATACAGAACAGACATATCCAGACGCATCAACTCAGTGCATTAATTTTTGTTAGC
>NC_056530.1:2170199-2170541 GCF_019175285.1 Sceloporus undulatus
GGGGACACCTGGCTGAATGAAACTACGTGTGAAAGGGATCTGGGAGTCCAAGTAGACCACAAATTGAACATGAGTCAACAGTGCGATGCGACAACTAACAAGGCCAATGCGATTTTAGGCTGCATTAACTGTGTCCAGTTCTGGGCGCCAAAATTCAAAAAGGATGTGGAGAAACTGGAGCATGTCCAAAGGAGAGCGACTAAAAAGGTGAAGGGTCTGGAAACTATGTCCTATGAGGAACGACTTAGAGAGCGGGGCCCATGTTATTCAACATCTTATCAAAGACTGTATGACAGAATTGGGGGCATACTTATCAATTTGCAGATGACACCAAATTAGGAG
>NC_056530.1:2170566-2186272 GCF_019175285.1 Sceloporus undulatus
ATAGCTAATACTCCAGAGGACAGGATTAAAATTCAAAATGACCTGAAAGACTAAAAAACTGGGCCAAAGCTAACAAAATGAAATTCAACTGGGAGAAATGTAAGGTACTGCACTTAGGGCGGAAAAATGAAATGCACAGATATAGGATGGGGGACACCTGGCTGAATGAAACTACGTGTGAAAGGGATCTGGGAGTCCAAGTAGACCACAAATTGAACATGAGTCAACAGTGCGATGCGACAACTAACAAGGCCAATGCGATTTTAGGCTGCATTAATAAAAGTATAGTGTCTAGATCAAGGGAAGTAATAGTGCCACTATATTCTGCTCTGGTCAGACTCCACCTGGAATATTGTGTCCAGTTCTGGGCACCACAATTCAAAAAGGATGTGGAGAAACTAGAGCATGTCCAAAGGAGAGCGACTAAAAAGGTGAAGGGTCTGGAAACTATGTCCTATGAGGAACGACTTAGAGAGCTGGGGATGTTCAGCCTGGAGAAGAAATAGTTATGAGGTGACCCTGTTTAAATATTTGAAGGGATGTCATATTGGGGAGGGAGCTAGCTTGTTTTCTGCTGCTCCAGAGACTAGGACCTGGAGCAATGGATGCAAGCTACAGGAAAAGAGATTCCAGCTCAGCATTAGAAGGAACTTCCTGACAGTAAGGGCTGTCTGACAGTGGAACACATTTCCTCGGAGTGTAGTGGAGTCTCCCTCCTTGGAAGTCTTCAAACAGAGGCTGGACGGCCATCTGTCGGGGATGCTTTGATTTAAATTTCCTGCATGGCAGGGGGTTGGACTGGATGGCCCTTGTGGTATCCTCCAACTTTATGATTCTATGATTCTACTGTACTCAAGTCAAGTAAACATTTATTTACTCACCAAAGATGCTTTTAACCTGTTAAAATTCTGCTTTTATAGCCTTGTGTGATAAAATCCTTTAAGTACTATGTGACAGGTGAAATGGCACAGGGAAACTTTCTTTGTTCCCATACTCACAAGCATATATACGTAAAATGTTACAGTCAAATTTCTGCCTGTTGAATAAAGGTTCAGTTAAATGCCTAGGAGCCTGCAGAGGTGATGAAGAAATCGCAGTTCTATATTTTTCGATGCATCAGGGAATTCAAAGACAAGAATTTGGATCCTGGGAACAGAAGTGCAGGCTGGAAAGTGCTCCCAGATTAAGAGAACAATATAAATGACAAATTAGTCGCACTCTGCATTTCCCTGAAATGTTGTACTGTTTGAGTATGCATGTATTATGCAATGGGGAGTCTTGCTCTGAGATGTTAAGAGAAGATCACAACTGGGAGATATTGAAAAGAAGCCAAAAAAAGAGAGGAAATTTTGTAGGGATAGGTGCTATGTAAAGTTTATGGCACAATATGATAATAATAATAAAATAATAATAATAATAATAAAATAATAATAATATAAAAATCCCATTGTTCCCTCCCCGTTCATTCTGACCTGATAAAATTGTAGGCATTCCAGCTAGAATTCACTGCATGATTCTCACCTATGGCATAAAGATTACACATTTGGGTTGCTGGGAGTTTTCTCAGTCCAAACTCTCCTCAAACAAGCAGCAAGGCCTGGAACTGGGAGATCCCATTCGAACCACTCCTGCACAATGGGCACATTTTTGTACTTGTCATGCCGGCAGGAGTTTGTGGTTTGCATGTCTGAACTGGCTGGCTCTCCCTCCTCCAGTTCCATCTCTGTTTGTAGCCGCATGACATCCCCACCCTTTCACGGCATTCTCGGCACAGAGTCAAAAGAGCCGGCAGGACAGAAACCAGCTGTGTGAACAACTCAGATTGGAGGGTTGCCCTTTGCCCTTCAGCGTGGAAATAGGCTCAAGCTGGCTTCGGATCAAAACCTTAGCAGACCTTCAAGGGCTGCCTCCTACATTTCCCAGCTTGGCAGGTTCTTGAGACTCCCCAGGCCAACGTAAGGAGTGAGGCACTCGAGAGGAAAGCGGGAGGGAGAGACAAAAACTGGGACATTTTAAAAGCGGCCGAAAAAGTGGGACCATCTTTGCAAATCAGGACAGGTGGAGGGTATGAAATCACAGATTTGAAAAGTTACTTTTATGGGTGGACTATAGCTCCTCAGAATACCCCATCATGACTAACTGTGCTGGTCAGGGGACTCTGCAAATCATAGTTCCCCAAAGGAACTCTTTCAAGCCTTGCTCAAAATATCAAGACAGTTGTACATGATCTGATTTATATGTACAAAGCCAACTGAAACTTTCTTGCTGCTGTAGCTCTGAAGTTGAAAGCAAGTCTGATTCTGGATTTTCCTGCATTCCTGATCCAGTCTCTTTGAGAGCTGGAAACCTCCTATCCACACACTCCCAGTGAACATTGGTTGGTCTGGTATTACTGTGATAGTGAATCTGCTCTGGGGTTAAGTATTAAATTTAAAAGGATTGTCCAATGTGCCGAATCCGAACCCAAACCTAAACACTCAAATAAGTCAAACTTTTGGACAGTTCCTTAAAACCCAGAGCAGATTTACTGACATTGAGGCCACCTGCTTCCCATGCCATGACCAACACGCACTTTTGTGGTGATCTCACATTGCCCCCTTTCACTTGCCTTGTTTATGTTTGATCAGTTGATCATAATAAATCTACACTAATACTTGCCTTGTTTTGTGAATGTTCTCAGTGGGCATAGGGATACTCAGAGAAAACCACAGTACCTAGGGATGGAAGGGCAATGTCTCTGCTTAACCCTTTTCATTGCAAATGATGGAGAGCCAACATGGGTGTGCTGGTTTGAGTTTTGGATTAGGACTTTGGAGACCAGGGTTCGAATCCCCTCTCAGCCATGGAAACTTTTAGGCAAATCACATTCTCTCAGCCTGATTCAGTTTACAATAACTTCTTGTGAACCTATACAGACCTCAGAAGAGTTACTGTTTAGATGACAACTCCCAGAACCCCCCATGCAAAAGTCAGCATCCACCTCAATTATAGTATCGCAGATAAGAAAGCAATGGAATAACACTGACAAAACACAAAGAGCAATGAAAATTACTTGCAAAACAGCCAACTATACTTATGAAATTATATTACAAGCTTGTAGATACATTACAGAAGTCCAAAAAGTTTTTGGTATCATCTGATAATACAATCTAACAAATGGCTAATCAAGATTCTTTTTTTACATTGCTTTTTTATTTCTTTTATTGATTCTTCAAAAAGTCCTCCATGTATGAAGTAGACATGAAATGTGTGGAAGGAATCTTATATAGCCCAGAAAACACAGAGAGACTGGATGGAAGATGTTGAGTGTTGTCTAAAAAATAACTTTTATGATCTTTGTATAGGTCCATAGGAACCTAGGATGATCTCTGTACCTATAAGTCTCCTTATGTTGGGGATGTTTTAGTTTTTGCATCAGCAGGGGGTTGGATTGGATGCCCACTGGGTTTCCAGCTCTATAGTTCTATGCGTAAGAAAGCTCGTCTTGGATCAATCTATTTGGCTCTCATAGAGCTTATCTCTCTTTCTCCTCATGACATTGCGTTGGAAACCTCAGTGAATAAATGCATTGTTTGTTCATGCAGATGAAATTATTCAGAACAAGAAAGCCACACAGAGATCTATATTTAGGAGTGGTGTTGAGGGAGTGGCATGGTGGTGTTTAGGAGCACCCTTCCTAGAGCTAGCTTATTGCACAAAGCCATTGGAATAACAGATTGCAGCAGAGGTGCTGGAGTTCATAACATCCCCAGTGTTTTTCCCCCCACTCCAATTTATGACAGCCCACTAGACCCGAAGAAGGCCCCCCTGCAGTCTTGGTGGTGTCTTTCTGCCTCCCCATTTCAAGGGTGTCAGTTTGACTGCCAGAGCTCTCTAATGATAGCCTTTGCATTGAGGGAAAGCGGAGGACTGTGGGAGTTTAGCTGAGGTCTAAATGTAGTGTGAACCACAAATACAGGGTTTTAGGAAAGAAAAAAAATGGGAGTGGAACAAAAACTTAACCAAAGAGCACTTTGAAGTGACTTTAGAGGAAGGGTAACATGCCCAGGATTGCAATGACAACTATAATTTGTCACATAATAATAATAATAATAATAATAGTTCTAATGTACCCTCTGTATCACAAACCTGAGAGAGCTAGTGTGGTGTAGTGGTTTGAGCATTGGACTGCGACCAGGGTTCGATCTTCTGCTTGGCCATGAAACCCACTGGGTGACCTTGAGTAAGTCACACTGTCTCAGCCTCAGAGGGTGGCAATGGTAAACCTCCTCTGAACAGATCTTGCCAAGAAAACCCCATGATAGGTTTGCCTTAGGGTCACCGTAAGTTGGAAATGACTTGGAGGTGCACAACAACAAATCACAGATCTAACTCAGTGTATTTTCTCTCTCTGTCCAGTGGTGTACCTAGTTAATGGTGCACGCACCCGTGGCACGTGCATTGGCCGCATGCAGGAGCACACAGCCATTCAAAGCTATGGAGCTTGAATGTATGCACATTTCCAAATTCACGGGGGGGGGGGGGGTCCAGAACGGATCCCCCGCAAATTTGAAGGGAGGACTATACATTTAGATTGTGCATATCATATTGTAATTTGAAGGTATAATTTTAATTTTGCTAGTTGTTTATGTCACAACTATTAACATGACATTCAATGTTATATGGGAATAATGATTGACAAATAACATTAGTGCAAAAAAGCATTCCTAAGGATTCTGTACAGTGGGTGAAACCAACCCTAGGGACCCCACTGCCAGCGACTGGCACTATATCTGTGCCCACTGGCTGAAACTGTATTTTCTTGAAACTCTCTAGGTCAGGGGTAGGCAACCTGCAGCCCGCGGGCCGGATGCGGCCCGGCAAGGCCTTGGGACTGGCCCCAGCCCGGTCCTGCCGCCAATTGCCGCCAGGTCCCTTGTGGTACTCCTTCCAAACTTTATGATTCTATGATTTACTGTACTCAAGTCAAGTAACAACTTTATTTACTCACCCAAGAGCTTTTACCCGTTAAAATTCTGTTTATCTAGCCTTGTGTGATAAAATCCTTAAGTACTATGTGAAGGTGAAATGGCACAGGGAAACTTTCTTTGTTCCCACTACTCACAAGCATATATACGTAAAATGTTACAGTCACATTTCTGCCTGTTGATTAAAGAGTCACAGTTACACTGCCTACCGTAGAGCTGCTAAAGTAGGTGATGAAGAAATCGCTACGTACTATTTCTTAAGCATCGCAATTGTCATAATATATACTAGACGCTTTGGAATCCTGGGAACAGACGTGCAGGCTGGAAAGTGCTCCCAGATTAAGAGAACAATAAATGCCACTTCGTCGCACTGCATTTCCTGAATGTTGTTACTGTTGGTATGCATGTATTTGCATGGGAGTCTTGCTCTGAGATGTTAAGAGAAGTCACCTGGGAGATATTGAAAGAACCAAAAAGAGAGGAAATTTTGTAGGGATAGGGCAAGAAAGTTTATGGCACCCTCTATAAAAACAAATAATACAATAATAATAATAATATAATAATAATAATAATAATAATAATTATATATAAAATGCCCCATTCCCCCTTTCTTTGACCTGATAAAATTGTAGGCATCCAGCTAGAATTCACTGCATGATTCTCACCATGCATAAAGATTACACATTTGGGTTGCTGGGAGTTTTCTCAGTCCAAACTCTCTCAAACCCAGCAGCAAGGCCTGGAACGGGAGACCATTCGAACTCACCACACCCCGCCGGCAGATTTTTTACTGTCAGCGCAGGGTTTTGGTTTGCAGTCTTGACTGGCTGGCTCTCCCTCCTCCAGTTCCATCTCTGTTGAGCCGCATGACATCCCCACCCCTTCCCGGCACTCGGCACAGGTCAAAAGACGCCAGGCAGGACAGAAACCAGCTGTGTGAACAACTCAGATTGGAGGGTTGCCCTTTGCCTTCAGCGTGGAAATAGGCTCAAGCTGGCTTCGGATCAAAACCTTAGCAGACCTTCAAGGGCTGCCTCCTACATTTCCCACTTGGCAGGTTCTTGAGACTCCCCAGCCAACGTAAGAGTGAGGCACTCGAGAGGAAAGCGGGAGGGAGGACAAAAACTGGGACATTTTTAAAGGGCCGAAAAAGTGGGACCATCTTTGCAAATCAGGACAGGTGGAGGGTATGAAATCACAGATTTGAAATTACTTTTATGGGTGGACTATAGCTCCTCAGAATACCCCATCATGACTAACTGTGCTGGTCAGGGGACTCTGCAAATCATAGTTCCCCAAAGGAACTCTTTCAAGCCTTGCTCAAAATATCAAGACAGTTGTACATGATCTGATTTATATGTACAAAGCCAACTGAAACTTTCTTGCTGCTGTAGCTCTGATGTGAAGCAAAGTCTGATTCTGGATTTTCCTGCATTCCTGATCCAGTCCTCTTTGAGGCTGGAAACCTCCTATCCACACACCCCAGTGGAACATTGGTTGGTCTGGTATACTGTGATAGGAATCTGCTCTGGGGGTAAACTCCTGGAGAACAGGAGAAGTCCCAGCAGACTGGAGGAGGGCAAACGTTGTCCCCATCTTCAAAAAGGGAAAGAAAGAGGATCCAAACAATTATCGTCCAGTTAGTCTGACATCAATACCAGGAAAGATTCTAGAGCAGATCTTTAAACAAGAAAGTCTGTGAACATCTAGAAAGCAATGCCATAATCACAAAAAGTCAACACGGGTTTCAGAGAAAGAAGTCATGCCAGACAAACCTGATCTCATTCTTTGATAAAGTTACCAGCTTGTTAGATGAAGGGAATGCTGTGGATATAATATATCTTGATTTCAGTATGGCCTTTGACAAAGTTCCACATGACATTCTTGCAAACAAGCTTGTAAAATGTGGGCTAGACAAGGCAACTGTTATGTGGATTTGTAACTGGTTGACCTGACGAACCCAAAGGGTGCTCAACAATGGTTCCTTTTCATTCTGGAGAGAAGTGACCAGTGGGATCCCACAGGGCTCTGTCCTGGGCCCAGTACTGTTCAACATCTTTATCAATGACTTGGTTGACAGAATTGGGGGCATACTTATCAAATTTGCAGATGACACCAAATTAGGAGGAATAGCTAATACTCCAGAGGACAGGATCAACATTCAAAATGACCTGAACAGACTAGAAAACTGGGCCACAGCTAACAAAATGAACTTCAACAGGGAGAAATGTAAGGCACTGCACTTAGGGCAGAAAAATAAAATGCACAGATATAGGATGGAAGACACTGGCTTAAGGAGACAACATGTGAAAGGGATCTAGGAGTCTGCATCAATAGAAGTATAGTGTGTAGATCAAGGGAAGTAATAGTGCCACTATATTCTCCTCTGGTCAGACCCCACCTGGAATATTGTGTCCAGTTCTGGGCACCACAATTCAAAAAGGACACAGAGAAACTGAAGCGTGTCCAAAGGAGGGAGACTAAAATGGTGAAGGGTCTGGAAACCATGCCCTATGAGGAACGCTTTAGGGAGCTGGGTATGTTTAGCCTGGAGAAAAGAAGGTTAAGAGGTGATATGATAGCCCTGTTTAAATATTTGAAGGGATGTGATATTGAGGAGGGAGGAAGCTTGTTTTCTGCTGCTCCAGAGACTAGGACCCGGAGCAATGGATGCAAGCTGCAGGAAAAGAGATTTCACCTCAACAGTAAGGGCTGTTCGACAGTGGAACACACTCCTTCCTCAGAGTGTAATGGAGTCTCCCTCCTTGGAGGTCTTCAAACGGAGGCTGGATGGCCATCTGTCGGGGATGCTTTGATTTGGATTTCCTGCATGGCAGGGGGTTGGACTGGATGGCCTTTGCGGTCTCTTCTAATTCTATGATTCTATGACCTTATGGCTGCAGGACTGGCATTTAACCACGGCCTGCCTTTGGTGCTTTCTTCCTTGATCTTTCTTAGCAGACTTAATACTACTTAGTACTTAGTTACTTAGTACCATCATTTGTTTTAGCAGATCTTGTAAAAATTATTATTATTATTCCCTGACAGGCGTTCCATTATATTGATATGGTTTGCCCTTGTCTGCCCCAAGATGCCTCATTTTAATTCGGTCTAATTAATTTAAATCTGTATTTTTTTTATTTTATTTTATAATGTCATGTGTTTAGTTTTATAATAGGGGGGGATAAGGGGAATTATGTATTTCTTTATGTATGTGCAGGAAAAGAGATTCCACCTCAACATTAGGAGGAACTTCCTGACAGTAAGGGCTGTTCGACAGTGGAACACACTCCCTCGGAGTGTACTGGAGTCTCCTTCCTTGGAGGTCTTTAAGCAGAGGCTGGATGGCCAGCTGTCGGGGATGCTTTGATTTGGATTTTCCTGCATGGCAGAATAGGGTTGGACTGGATGGCCCTTGGGGGCTCTTCCAACTCTATGAGTTCTATGATCTATGATACGTATATGTGGTTGTGGATGTATTTTAGTATTGTAACTCGCCTTGATAGTTTTTGGAAAAGCGGGCTATAAAAATAAATAAATAATAATAATAATAATGTTTATGATTAAACCCTTGACGATGATTCTGTGCAATTACTACCGTTACAAAACTGTTGTCTAATGATAAGTTATCTTTAATTGATATTATTACGTTGATATGATGTATTATATTGGATGTATTATATTTTATTGATTGTAGCTGTATGTTTTGATCGGGTTGTAACCCCGCCTCGATTGCAGGGAAGGTGGGGAAATATATTATATTATATTATTATATAATTATGATATCCCACCTTCCCCCAGTCCAGGGACTCCAGGCGGCTTACAAATCTAAAACAGTCCAAGCTGAAATGCTAGAAAACATGCAAAATGCAAGTCTAAAAAAAAAAAACATTCCACAATCCAACAATGAAAAGACATTCCATTGTGAAAAGTGAAAGTTTCCAAGTGAAAGTTTGGAAACCCAAACCAGGAGAGTGTCAGCTGGCTTTGAGGAGGAGGCAAAAGGCAAGGCAAGGAAGGCCTGGATGGAGATCCTTCCTTGGAGGATGGAGATGCAGAGAGGCTTTGCAGCCGCCTCCAGCTCTTTTTGCGCACGAATCGCTGCGTTTCACCCGAGATAAGAAGAGGCAGCTGAGAGCAAAGCTGGCCTTTGGCAGGAGCTGAAGCAGCCAGAAAAAGACTGCAAGGCCCATTGGAGAGCCAGGGAAAGCAGAGCCACAGGGCGATCGGGGAGTTCCAGGGAGCTGGTCCAGGGCTCCCTTGTAAGCTCACCTGTCTGGGACTCACCTGTCTGGGACTCACCTGGAACTGCCAAGGAGGGAAAGGAGGCCCGGAGAAGCGAGAAAAGCCACCTTCTCAACGGCTTGGAGAACAGGTAACAGGGAGAATGGGCTTCTTCTCCTTCCCTTCCTCCACTGAGCTGGGGGCATTGCAAGGCCATCATCCCTGCACCACTGGGCACCCTCCAGGTTTTTGTGGATTCTCACTTTCCACAGAGGCTGTTGGGACATTTGAGACTACCTCTCCAGAATCCCCCAGTCAACAATGCATGCCTTTGGAACTTGGGGAAAAGTTCCTTTGGGGCTTCAATGTCCATTATTCCTGTACATTGGGTATCCCATGTTTTTGGGTTCTGTCTCCCCACAAAGGATATGGAGCCTTGGAGAACTACCCCTCCCAGAATCCCCACCCAGCATGCATGCTTTTGGAACTTGGGGGAAAGTTCCTTTGGGGAGTTCATGCCCATCATCCCTGCACCATTGGGCACCTCCAGGTTTTGGGTTCTGTCTCCACACAAAGGCAATTGGAGGCTTTGAGACTATCTCTCCAGAATCCCCCAGCCAGCAGCATGCCTTTGGACTTGAGAAAAGATCCTTTGAGGACTTTAGTGCCCATTATCCTTGCCAGAGCTACCCCTCCCAGAATCCCCCAGCCAAACATGCCTGCCTTTGGACCTGGAAATTGGGAAAAGTTCCTTTGGGGACTTCAGTGCCCTCATCCCTGCACCATGGGCACCTCCAGGTTTCTGGATTCTGTCTCCCCACAAAGGCACACAAAGGATTGGACCAGCCGGTTTGGCAAGAAACCCTATTATGTGGATAGTTTACAGGGTGCATCTACACTGTAGAATAAGTGGGGTTTGACACTACTTTAAATGCTGTAGCTCCATTGTAAGGAACTCTAAGATTGGCAGTGTTTCAAGTGGAGCTTCAAAAGCTTGCAACATGCATATTGTGGCTTTTTGGTTGGTCCAATAAAGTTATCATTGCTTGGAAGTTCTTGAAGGTCTGTAGCCTTCTCTGCCAAAGAGTACTATGGGATCATAAAACTACAACTCCTAGGATTCTGTAGGATGGAGTCGTGGCTGTTAAAGTGGTGTCAAACTGCATTATTCTACAGTGCAGATGCACCCTAAGTCACCATCAGATCCTTTCAACCCGACAGAGAGAGACTGTGTACAGATGTTGTACGTTGCGTGAGTAACAAAGTGTGGCTTTTGCTCTTTTTGTCAGCAGAGAGTGGGATGAGAGCATAGGCTGCTGATGGTCATTCCAGTTTAACTAAGTGTAAAGCCTTCCTCTCGTGTATGGAGCATGAAATGGACAAAATGCCTTGAAAAAAGAAACTCAACATTTTGGTTTGGGAAAAGGGATGCATAAAGCTTTGGATGCTTGGCTTACAAAACCTGACTGGCACCATCGCATAGCCATAGTGAGCGATTGCGGGAGTTTGTAGTCCAAAACACAGGAGCGTGAATAAATCTGGCCAAGAAACCACTACAATGGTTGTTGTGTGCTTTCAATTCGTTTCTGGCTTACGGGACACAAAAGCAACCTGTCATGGGGCTTTCTTGGCACGATTTGTCAGAGGAGGTTTGCCATTGGCTTTCCCTGAGGCTGGAGAGTGTGACTTGTCTGAGGTCACTGACTGGGTCCTCCAAGGCGGAGTGGGGATTTGAAACTGTTCTGGAGATCCTACACCAATACACTGCACAGCCATCCTCTGTAACCCTATGATATGTGGTGTAAATGTACAAAGCTTTATAATAAGCATAATAATAAAATAATAAAATAATAATAATAATATAATACATCCTAAAACTCCTACTAGGGTTGCCACAGTCCCTGTCAGGGGGGCTTTGAATGTGAGTTCCTGCATGGCAGGGGACTGGACTGGATGGCCCTTGTGGTCTCTTTCAACTCTGTGATTCTTTGATTCTAAGTCAGTGTTGACGTGAAAACACAAAACAACAACAAATAAAGGAATACGTTGGCTTGTTATATGATGAGAAAGCTAGGACTCAAATGATTTACATTTTTCAAAGAGCTTAGTCCAAATCTTAAACCACTGCACCATGCCTGGCCCTCTATTTGTTTCATATGCTCCTTCAACTAATGCTGTGCCTTTAATCGGTTGTTGCTTCCTACCTTGATCCATAGGGAGAGGAGGGTAAGAAATATTATGATTAGTATTAATATCATCTTAAGGAGATGGCAGCTGCCCGAATCTTCCAGCCAGAGTGGCCTTGTGGCCTGATTCTAGGATTGTAACCCCAAACCGAATCTTCTTCAGGTCTGCTCTGGTCATGGTAGTTCTGCCTTTCTGTTTACATTTACTCCTTGAATCTTGATAGTAAAGAGTTAAGCCTAGTGCATGTACATTTATTCTGTGTTTAAGTCGATGCCAATTTCTGGAGATGTGGAATTGTTCTCTCCAGCCCAGCACACTTGGGTGCCCATAAAAGAGGAAAAGGGAAGTGTAGTACATAAGCTCAAGTCTGTGTACAGTATGTTGTGTGTTTCCTTCTCCTAGGCCAGTTTCTGCTACCAGAGGCCTCCCTCCATACACCAACCTTGAAGGATCTCCAACCCTTCAAATATTGTTAAATTTTAACACGCACACAGGTACACAGAGTTCTGTATATTTAAAATATCTTCCAGAAGGTGTGTGAATAGACACACCTGTCCATCCCCAGCGTGGTGTAGTAGATTGAGCATTGGACTATGATTCTGGAGATCAGTTCAGTTGCCCATTCATGCATAAAAACCCACTGGGTGACCTTGGACAAGTCACACTCTCTCAACCTCAGAGGGTGGCTTGGGCAAACCCCCTCTGAAGAAACTTGCCAAGTAAACCCTACGACAAGTTTACTTTTGGGTCGCTATTGATAAAAAATGACATGGAGGCACACAACAACAATAGGTTAAGTGTGGTTCACCAATCCCATTGATTCCAGAGGGCCTGCTCTAGGTAGGGCTAACATGTATGTATTGAAAGACATGTATTGGTGTTGCATACTTGATACAGGTTGAGTCCCCCGTATCCGAAATGCTTGGGACCAAAAGTGTGTGGGATTTCAGAGTTGTTTTTTAAAAAAAATATTTTCATATACACAATAAGATCTCTTGGGGATGGGAGTCTCAACATTCAGCCCCAAATGACCACAATGTCTGAACAGCCCTGTCTCAAAATGTAGGAAAAGGGCCTTGACATTCTAGCCACTTACATTGTCATCTGATAAAGAAGGCTATGGCTAGTTGATACGTCATGAATAAATAGGATCACTGTGCCCAAGTCACTGGAAGCAAGTGTTCTCTAATCTGTACCAGCCAGACCTCATCTAGAAAACCTTGTCCATTTCAAGGGATCATTCTTTAGGGAGTTTGTAGATAAACTGGAACAGATTCATAGACCGGAGAAAAGATAGCCATCAGGGAAAATTAGCTCTTAAAAGGAAGGGTTTGGGGATCTCTATATGTTTCATGTGAATCATAAATGGAGACTGAAGGGTGATATTTTGGTCTTTGTTACAAGACTCAAAATCTTTATGAACATCAGGGTTGGGGAACCCTCCAGATCAGTGTTGCCCACAAGTCTTGACGATATTCCCCAGAATGTTCCAACAAAATCCCGAATCCCTGGAATATTTATTATTATTATTCAGTCAAAATCTCTGGAAAGGAATTAATTAAATTCCCCGGATTCTGAGGAATTCCCCGGAAATTGGCAACACTGCTCCAGATGCTCTTGGACTCCTGTTTCCATGAACTCCAGCCATGAGTAGAGTAACAATATTACATTTTGTATCAGATGTTATATCTGTTGTCAGTTGGTTTTTGAGGGATTTTTGTGTTGGAACAGCTTCAGGGGCTCCCCATCCATTTGACATAAATGAACACCATGTTTAGACTTGGGTCCCATCTCCAAGAGATCTCATTTTATATATGCAAATATTAACAACAACAACAACTCCAAAATCCGAAACACTTTCGGTCCCATGCATTTCAGATACGGGGGGCTGAACCTGTATCAGGTATGCAACACTAATACATTTCTTTCAATACATACATGTCAATAATTCTTGCAGTACAGTGAAGAGAAAGATTTTAGCCAAGCTTAAAGCCTTTGTGCCACCTGTATGCTATGCTCTGATCCCATCCAACAACTAGGTAACTACGAGGTTTAATATTAACTCCACCAGTGTGTTAGAAGTTGGTTGAAATGTACAAGAATTCATGCTAAAATAAACAAGTTAGTCTTAGAGGCGCTGCTTTATTTTTTCTCTTCCCCAAATGTTTTATTTTGCATGAGTTTAGTGGGCCTCAGGGTTTAAGCTTCATTTTAAAGTCAAATGTGGATTCAGTAGCTGGGAGCGAGGATGTGATGCTCATGAATCTAAAATATCAATCTGCATGTACTAGGGATAATTGAGGAGGAAACCAATTGTCAAATAGCAAAATATATATTTTATATGTCAGTGGCAGCCAGAATGATATATGCCCAAAACTGGAAAAATAAAACAATCCCATTAATCCAAGAATGGGTAATGAAATTAATAGACATGGTAGAATTAGACAAGCTAACCTGTCTTTTAAAAGAGAAAAACACAACTAGATTTGTAGACAAATGGAAAAATTTGAAATTCTAAAGTGATGAATGGGGTAGCTTGCAATTGTTGGTTTTATAGACTAAAATTGAATTAAATTGTATATTGTATATAAGTGTATATGATACACTTATATACAATATACATGTATATGATAGAAATATACATGTATATGATAGAAATAAACCAAAGTGTAAAGTAAGAGACAGTTCGCGTGTTTAAAAGACGCACCAAGACATGCTAGAATGTATGGGGGAAACTCTATGAATGTAAGGATATAAAAAAGTATGGATGATAGAAGATTGACTCCTATGGTTTTTTTTAATGTCACTAGCCTCCTCTGAGTCCAAATCCACAAAATAGTGACATCTTTAATCAGCCAACCAAAATGTACAAAATATGTGATGCCAGCTTTTGAAGTTCCACTGGCTTCTTCATCAGGCAAAGGTGTTAAGAATCTTTCAGGAGGAACAAAAATTAAATGTTGATTTTGGCCCCAGTTTTGCATTTTCTCAAGGTGCTGCTGATGTGTTGTTCTTTACAGGAATAGCTATGCAAATGGATTGTCCTCTTTCTTCTGGCCTTATGGCACGGGGAACAAAGCATTCCAAAGTCCAGGAGATAAAATCTGAATCCCATTAGCAATACAAAAATGTACTACTTCTGAGATCCCAGACGTCACCATCCTTTGTGAGACCACAGCCCTTTTGTTAAGCAGAGAACCGTTGAATCTCTCAAGAGAAGCCTCCATGGTTTTGCATTAGGAAAAGTTCTTTTAGTAAAATATGCCAAATGTAGGGACCCACTTGCATAGCTATCCCTCCAAAGAACACCAACAACACCTTGAGAAAACACAAGCCTCTGATTAACACTATCATTATATATATATATTTCTCCTGTTATGATTCTTAGCACCTTTGCCTGATGAAGAAGCCTGTGCAGCTTCAAAAGTGTGCATCATGTATTTTGTGTATTTTAGTTGGCTCCATAAAGGTATCCCTATTTTGAGGATTTGGTATGTTACTATACTTTGCCATATGGCCAACATGGCTACCCCTGAATGTGTTTTCTTGATTTTTGAAGCTGCCCTTTTGTGATGCAGGTCTTACTTAGGAATCCCTGGGAAGAAATGCAATGGTTCTGTGGTCGGCTACGTCCGAGACCTCACCTCTATCGAGCTGAACCTGACAGGGCACCTGCATTGCCATTCCAGCTGGGCTTCAAGCAATGGCTACGATGCAGAGAAAGAGAAAGCTCGAAGGAAGCTGTATCTTGCCTCTGTCATCTGCTTGATCTTCATGACAGGGGAAGTTGTGGGTAAGACTCCTAGCGCTAGCACTGTTTCCTGACTGTCTGCTATCAGACTGAGCTTCAGAGCAGAGCCTGGAGTCCTCCTGGCGGAGCTCAGCCTTTAGATAAAGGGTGAAAAAGATATTACATAGTACACTCTTCTTAGCACTGCAACCACTTGCCAATGTGAGTGTCACCTACATAGCTCATTGATTTGTTTGTTTTAATTCCATGCATGTAGCAATGTAGTGTGGCAGGGAAAGGATGGGTAAACCCTTTCTCCTCACCATACTGACCCACCTGAGGCATAGACATGGATGTTAGATATTTGAGACAGGTTGAGTCTCCCTTATTTATTATTATTATTAACCTTTATTTATGAAGCGCTGTACATTTACACAGCGCTGTACATGCAATCTTTTTAGTTAGACGGTTCCCTGCCCTCGGGCTTACAATCTAAAAAGACATGACACAGAAGGAGAAGGGAGTGGTGGAGGGAAAGGATAAGAGGTCCAGCAGTTCCTCTCTACCTCCGAGGCCTGGACCAAGGCAGATGGACTGG
>NC_056530.1:2186372-2195564 GCF_019175285.1 Sceloporus undulatus
AAATGCACTTGAATGTGGGTTTATGTATTTTTAATTGTGTTTTGTATTTTAATGTGCTGTATCCCACCTCGAGGAGAGGAGGGAAAGAAATAAAATATATTATTATTTCATTAGTAATAGTATTAGTATTGTGAAATATAATAAAAATGTTGCTTGCTGTATCAAAAGTGAGGCTGTTCCCACTTGCTATATTGCTTTTGAAGCCTAACGCTTATGTTCTCATTACTTGTCCCAACCCCAACAAGTAATGTATAACTGCCAATATGTTACTTGTAAATCAGTACTTTCAAGCTGAGGTCAGAGCATCTTGGAACACTGGGAGGTTTTGCATGTATGCACACACTGTTGCCTCCCAGGTATGATATCCAAGTCAAATAGAGACCAATCAGGTCTCATCTATCAACCAGAGAAGTAATAGCTGCAGCAGACTAACTTCCCCCTTGTTGTCAGAAAGTGCAATTATATCTAATAACCTCTAGCCCTGGGTCCAGCAGAGGTATACTCTGGCCTCTTCCATAACCCAAGGGAAGAAGACTGCTGATCAGTGTCCAGGCAAGACTACTGACAAGGGAAGAGGCTCAAACTGCCTGGCTCAAACTGCATGCCACCTATAGCTTATTCAAACCTTGCAGAAGTGATAGACCTCTTCTTCCTTTTCCCTTCATGTTTGTGTCTTTTATTTTTATTTTTCGTGCCAGTAGATGTCCAGTGATACATGATCAACTGTTCTTTTGGGGCAAAAGAGTGGAAAAAGGAGCCCTGGTGGCGCAGTGGTTAAATGCCTGTACTGCAGCCACACTCAAAACCACAAGGTTGCGAGTTCAAGACCAGCAAAAGGGCCTAAGCTCGACTCAGGCTTGCATGGTTCCGAGGTTGCTAAAATGAGTACCCAGACTGTTGGGGGCAAATTAGCTTACTTGCTAATTAGCTTACTTGCTGTTCACCGCTCTGATCTTTGGAATAGCGGTATATAAATAAAACACATTATTATTATTATTATTAAATTGAAGGCTTAAGAGAGCTTTATACTTTTATCATGTAATGTTTATTTATCCAGGGACAAGATCCTACCATCCAGGAGTGTAACTTACATTCATGATGATAGTGCATTAGTGAATTAGAACACTGCACAACTGAACATGCAAACAAATGCAAAATACAGTGTGCCCTTGCCTTACGCAGGGGATCCATTCCGGACCTTGCCGCGTAAGGCGAATTCCGCCTATGCTTGAGCCCCATTGGAAACAATGGGGCTTGTGTGTGGCGGCGCACGGGGTGCCACGGGCGCACTGTACACAGGATTGCAAAATTCAGTGCACACTTGCCTGCACAGTGACACCACATGTACAGTAGTGCTGCATGTAGTGCTGCTTCCATAACCTTCAGTTAAACATGGACTCCTGTATCAGATAAAAATGTCCACCTGCTTCTGTAGGGAATCTTACACATGCATAAGCCACTAACAGGTTGACAGCCCTTGCTTTTCTAGAATGGCTACCATTGCAGCATCTGGAACCACCTCGACTTTATTCAGATGCTTTCGTAACTTAAACTTGATCAGTTCACCTGAAAGAGTGATTGAACTTATGCTTGAATTTATGCTTTTCTAAGCCAATGTTTCGTTTTCCAGGTCCACCACATCAATGCCAATTACTTTCTGGATATTACTTCTATGAAGCCAGAAGAAGTTGAGAGCAGCATCTTTAGTTTTTCTACCAGTTTTGAAGATCCATCGACAGCAACCTACCTCCAGTTTCTGAAAGAAGGACTTCAGAAAGCAAAACCATTTCTGCAGACCTAAACTAAAAAGCAAATCACTGTTGTACTGTTGATCACCAAAGATACAAGAGTTCTTGTTTCTGGCACCCAATATTGAATAGTAAAGTGCTGTACTTGAATGAAAGGACTCCAGACAAGTAAGTGTCCCTTGGAAATATGAAGCTGTGTCATCTGCAATTACACAATTTTATTTTCAAGATTGCTTTGGAAGAAGCTGAGCTGTGAAAATTCTCTGAAGCAAGTCATCAGGCTGCCTGCAACAGAGGTTGAGGCTTGTGCAGCACAAATGCCTCCAATAAGAATATAGGTCCTAAGCTATGATGCGCACCAGCAAGTTAAGTCTCAAGCAAAGTTTGAATTAAATTGGTGCTATTTCTCTTAATGGATATAGTCTGGCCCTCCACAATTTCTAAAATTGCTTGTTGTAGTTAAAGTGACACATTTTAGAAATGTTACGTTACAAAGCACCATTTGGCTTCATGATGATATTGGTAGATCACAGGTATCTTCAAGGTCAGAGCTTAAATGGATGATATAGGGTAAAATCTGCTTATGTCTTGCACTCCTATTAATGTCTATGTGGCTGCTTAGGTTGGTGCTGTTGCAGGGTTTTAAAAAAAAATTATTATTATTTTGGACAGCAACTCCTAGGGGGTTATGGGAGTTGTAATCCCCAAAAATAATATTTCCAAGCTTTAGCTGCTGTACAGATGCAACACACACACAAAAGAGAATCCTTTATGCAAATATTTCTGTATCTTTATCTTGGATTACTAAGGTTCTGCAGTTTTCTTCTTTATGACAAGGTATTCCTTTGAAAGCCTGGTTTAGGCCTGGAGCCTCCATTTGTTGATCCTAGATATGTTTTAATCACTGTCAATACAACTAAGAAATTGCAAGTTATTTTGTAAAGCACATACAGTATGAATGGGCTGCATTCGTAACGATCATGTCATTGCCAAATTCAAATATTATTTAAGGATGTTTCATTTTTGGCATAACGTTTTTTCCCTTCATCACAACAGAGAAATTATTCATAGTCACAATCATGTGAACTCCCAACACCCCCAATCCTGGAATTTCTCTAACCTATGATAGTTCCTGCAAATGGAACTATTCATCCCAAGTTTTTTGAAGTTCACAACAGCCTCCAGTTTGAGAACCACAGTCCAGTCTGCATAGCACTGAAGGGTTGAAGAACAGACAAACAAGACAAAATAGGAAGGCAGAGGTGGAAAGCTGAGATAGCTGCTCTTGACTGTTCTTTCACTTTGTGCTATGTCAGGAACAGGAATCAATTGTACTTCTTCCTCATAATGTTTTCTATAGGTGTGTACAAAATGTTCTACATGTTCCCATGAAACAGAGCTTGGGGAAAGAAATTTGGGTCCAGAATCAGAAAAGCAGTATAGTCTCTTAGCATGTGGTATTCTGGGAAGTAAAGTCCAAAAAGGCTCTGAATGTAAATGTGGCAAATGTGGAAGTGTAACTCAAACTAAGCACAATCAACTTGTCATGTGTGTGCGTCAAAGGATCCCCCCCCCTAAAATTAACAAAAAGAAACAATTAATCTGTACTTTTCATTAATCCCTGGCCCATGCAAATGCCTTGCATTTGCCATTTTCCCCAGTAAAATAGGAAGCACTCTAATCAATAGAGCCAAGTTACAAACTTTCATACCACTTATTGGCACATGGAGAAGGATCAGATTTGAATTTATTTGTAGTCCAGAGCTAATTTTTTTCTGCCGTCCTTAATGTATGGGACCAGTTCTTTGCTTGTCTACTCAGAAGTAAGATCTGCTGCATACAGTGGACCCAGTCCTTAGTAAGAGCATGTATAATTGCAACTTCATAAGGCAGCTTTGTGCATGTTAACTCAGAAGTAAGTCCAGTGGAATCCAGTAAAGCTTAATCCTTAAGAATAATATTTAGGATTATAGGTTTAAAGTGTTACAGAAGTGGCAGAAAAGTACTCCATGCATGCTAACCCTTCTACTGACTGAAGTCACTGCTTACAAATTATATCCATGACAGATGATAGTCTTCAGACTTAAGAAATCTGGAGAAGGTTCCTCAATTTAACAACAGTAAGCAAAGGATCATGACTTCTGAGAGATAGCTTGTGAACTACTACTGATCTTTTCAGGCAGTGCCTGGACAAAGGGGAAAATTTGGTATCAGGCCTAGGGGTGCCTTGTGTGAATGTCCCTGAATCCTCAGTGAGAAGATGCATCAAGCGTTTCATTTCAATGGCTGCGGGAAGACTGGAAAGTTTGGGAAGCACTGGTGTAAAAACCTGAATAAGATCTGATATGAACACCCATAAAGATACCTAAAAATCCTAAGAAAGAGGGAACAAGACAGTAAATTTAGGACTTTGAACAAGCGGTTTTATTTTACAGAGGACACTTTTAAATCATGGAGCTCTAGGATTATCTGATAAAAGTTCTTCAGCCATGAAGAGACAGGCTTTATGCACTATGTTGTTTCTTCTACTTTGTTGGAAGATTGAAATATCCTGATGTTTTCCTGTAGCGGTGTTTGTAAAGCTTGTAAAATGCATACTTTGTAAAGAGAAAAAATAATGAAGAACATATATTGTCCAAAAGATGAATTTGAAGAACTATAGTTATTGGACTAAGTGAGAAGAGCTTTGGTAGGAAAGGTTAGCTCCCCCCCCCCACACACACACCTTCAATTGGTTTTGAAATACAACCTTCATTTCCCCCCATAAATATTTCATATTTCTACCACTTGGTGCTCTTTCAAGCTAAAGGTTGTCAGTCAAAAACTGCTGAAAGCAGCCAGTTGGCACAACCTGATAATGTGCCTCACAAAGGTTTGCCTTTGTCATTGTGTCATAGAGGGACTAAACCTATTGGAAGAATGATGTGCAAAGCTTGATCCCTTCGTTACTAATTTCCCAATTTCTCTTTATATTTCCCAGCATTAATTTTGCGAGTAACCCTTGTGTGGGATTTACATTCCATCAGAAACTTATGCACTAGGCTGGCAGTGCATTACAGAATTTAATTCGGCAATTTTTTGTGAGGTTAGTAAGCAGTATTCATGTCTGTCAGTGGTGTTACTCTATAATTGCTTTCTGCAACTGGATTGTGAGTCAGTAGCTAAACATCAGTATTTTTGGTTTTGGGGGGGAAAACCCAACACATTGAGTTTAGCCTGGGATTTTGAGCAACATTCAAGAGTAGACCATGTCTCAGTGCTGTTCAGTTGATGTGCAGAAGGCAATTACTGTAATCTCCTCTTCAGAGCACTAAATTAATTCAGACCCAACCGTTGGAGCTTTTTCAAAAGCTAACTATTAGGATATTGCTGCTGTTTTATTAATTTCTTTCCCTGCATAAAGATTAGCAAAAATCCAAAGGATTAGCAAGAATCCAAAATTCTGCAATAAGTTTTGTAGCAATGCTTGACTGCACAATTAACAGGAACATTTGGGAAGGTAAAGTTGATATGACTTTGCATTCAGCTGCTCTCTCTCTCTCTTTGTGTGTATGTGTGTGTGTGTCGATCTAATAATCAGAGGAGTTGTGAAAAAGTAATTTTGCCTCCCCCCACCAGTGCATTTTGCCTCTTGAATCTATATAGGCGTGTTACAGACCGCCGAATTGTGGCGGTCTGCTGCTGGTGCCGCTTGCAGCGTCCGGGAGCCGCAGCTTCTAAACCGCGGGACTCCCGGACACTGTGAGGAAGGAGCACGGAAATCGCACTCCTTCCTGGGCCCCGGATGTGGCGCCGCAAAGCGCAAGGCACACTTTCGCGGCGTCACTTCCGCCGCAACACATCTGGACGCTAGGCGTCCAAGATGTCAAAATGGCGGTGGCCGTGTGGAACGGCCGCCACCATTTGTTATGGACAGAGTAGGGGCATCTAGAAGAGACGCCCCTTTTTTAAACTGGGACATCCTAAGGACGTCCCAAATGACGGTCTGTAACCCACCATAGTTTACTTTTGTAAGCATAATTTTCCATTGGCACAAAATAACTACCAGCTGGAAGTTAGAGTGGAAAACCTACCAGATCAGAGAGATCAAGTGCACAGACACACAAATAGCCTCATAGTTTTCTGTGGCTCTTCCATGCTTTTTGGAAGGGAACGAATTTGGATTGGGACATGATATTAGGCAAGAAATTACCTATCCCCAACAGTATAAGGGTTCAACTGTTTGGCTTATTTTTGTAAATTTCCTCCCACTACACATGATAATCTTGTGTAAGTGAGTATGTGTTTAGGGCTAGTTATTTATCAGAAAATAGCAGCAGGAAAAGAGTTAGTCCTTGTTTTCCCAATATCTTGGCTTTGTTTTAACTCACCAGTACCTTTCATTTCTTAAAAATGATATTTCCCACTTTATGTCTGTTCTGGCCCTAGGAACCATCACAGTCAGTTGCACTGCAATACCACTTCTCCTCTCTGCTTTCTTCTGTCTGCTTGTCTAGCCTATCTTCATGAAAACATGTAAATTTTAATACCAAAAACTAAAAGATAGGAACATTTGTAATTTCAGAAAAACTGCATCTGACTGAATGATTTCATGAAACATTTCAGAAATTATTGCTCATTCTCATTCTAGCCTCTTCCATGACAGAGCTTTGGGATTTAGACCCCGTTGAAGAAATAAATAGCCAACAAGTGAGAATCCTTTGCTTTCTTATGTTCTTACTTTTGCAGAGCTGATCCCTAAAGCAAATAAAACCTTTTTCTAGTATTGCCTTTAGTCAGAGAGGATGGTTACTTGAGCAGCGCACTTCATTGAGGTGCTGTTTAGGCAATATTTTTCTACATCAAACCAGCCTTGAATAAGCCACAAAAATGCCTAAGCAAAAAGCTTGTTAACTAGCTTCCTGGAGTCTACATGCTTCAGCAGCCTTCTACATTTCTGTGCTGGTGCAGAGGAGAGATATTGCCCTCCTCTCCCAGCCTGCTCAATCTCCTGAATTGAATTCATCTTTGCCTATGGTTACTAGTCTAATCCTTAAATATAAGCCTGCATTGAAGACCAAAATTGTGTGTTCAAATGTAAAGCTGCTGAAAGGACTTTTCAGTGATGCTCACCAGTTGGATTGTCTGAACAATCTCAAATTCATCCAGAAATGAGCATATCTCCCCAGCTGCTTATGAGGCAGGAATCCCTCTGTATTTCTTTTCTTTAAAAACAAACAACACATAAGCTTATAGCACATCAGAGCTCATGGCTTTTTAGGGTATTATCTTGCCAGTGGAGATGGGCAAAGGTAAAACGCTTCCTGCTTTCAACAGAAGCCAGACAGATTTCTTGAAAGAAGCTTTTAAGCAGAGCTTGACGGCAAAAGCCTTCTACAGGCTGAACCTCCCTTATCTGGAATTCGGAAATCCAAAATATTCCAGAAGCCAAAATATTTTTCACGGGTGGCTCAGTGACAGCTTTGATTTCTAATGGTTCGGTATGCGCAAATTTTGTTTCATGCACAAAATTATTTAAAATATAAAATCACCTTCAGGCTATGTGTATAAGGTGTATATGAAACATCAGTGAGATTTGTGCTTAGATTTGGGTCCTACCTCCAAGATATTTCGTTGTGTACATATATACAAACACATGTACACTTGGCCCTCCACATTTGGGGCTTTGACCTTTGCAGCTTTGATTATTTGCGGATGTGATTAATAATTATCACAACAGAGGACTGGTTCATCCATTTGGTTTTGTTTTCTCTTGACTAGCATCAACTCTCTTGAAATCTATGGCCTGTTACAGACTGCCAAAATAAAGCTGCTTCGGGTCTCTTTGGAGGTATGCTGTTTAAGTGATGCATGCATCCTAAGAATCCGGAAGCTGAACCAAAGCTGTACTCCAGTGCTTAGGAATGGAGTGTGGCTTTGGTGCGACCTCCGGACTCTTAGGACTCGTGCATCATTTAAATAGCGTATCTCCAAAGAGACCCGAAGCAGCTTTATTTTGGCAGTCTGTAACAGGCCTACAATACTTTCTTGCTCTGCTACTTGCAAACCTTCTTCTCTATAGATGCTTGGGGTCAAACTAAGACTTTGTGCATGCAAAGCAAGTACTGTATGGCATCATTTTGCCATTCTCTTTTTTGCTTTAGGGATAGTGGGGGTCACATTAATTCCACAGGCATTCTTTCCAGAAACCCCAGCTAGCATGACCAGTGGTAGGGGATTATGGGATTATTTATCCAAAACATTTAGAAAGCCAAAGTTTCCTCAGCCTGGGATAACATAACCAACCACACACTCATATGCATTTATGCTCTTGAAGAACATGCCTGTCTTTTCAAAAACCACTGTTTTGTGTTTCTGAAATGATGTTTTGTTTTGTTTTTCACAACATTTTTCTTATTAAAAACTTTAAAAACCTGACATTTTTATGAAAAATGATGCTTATCATAAAAGCTTCTTCTGATGCTTCTCCTGTCCAGTTCTCATGACTTTTAACCAAGACTATGGAGCCCAAGGCAAGCCCTACCCTTTTAATTAAATTTTAAATGGTTTGTACAAGTATAAAAACACCCATAACTAATGAAAGCAACACTGTCTCCTTTCCTGAGAGTAAATGTCACTGAACTTAATGGATCCTGTTTCTAAAGAGGCAAGCGGTGCTGTCAAACAGAAACGCTCTTGCGACCAATTCATCTCCCCTAGTTTCCAGCCAAGAGTTATGTCTTAACATGGGTTTTTTTAAAAAAAGAATTGTGCCAACCTTTTCCTATTTATATTGTCTCTATATTTCAAGAATTTTATAGCTATTTTGATAACTTCCAGGAGAGGAAAATTGAAAGAGGTGGTTATTATTTTTCTCTCGGTCCTTCTGTTCTTTGTGACGGTCTGACCTTAAATCAAGCACGGGTCAAGCCTGATTTTCTGACAGTTGCCGGACGGAGTAAAAATAACCCCTGTCCTTTTTGCCTCTTATTTTTTTAATGATGGTAACGTAAAGCGTTTTTTCCTTAAGCGTTTACTTTCCAGAGGATGTTTGCTACCGGATGTTCGCTTTCTCCGATGCTGCATTGTTCATGATTACATTGGGAACGTTTCAGATCTAATCAGTGTTACTAATAACAAATGAGATTAAAAGAGCTATGCTGGACAGTGTTTTTGGTAGTGGCATCGAAGAGATTTGAAGTATTACAAAATATGTGGTCAGTAATGTGTGATATTTTTAAACTTATTTTTTTATACTTGCATATTTAGGATCGTAACTAGTGGCACTACCTTCCAAATCCCAAATGTTATCTCTGATATATATGTAAAATCCCAAGGCCTGTTACAGACTGCCAAAATAAAGCTGCTTCGGGTCTCTTTGGAGGTATGCTGTTTAAATGATGCATGCATCCTAAGAGTCCGGAAACTGCACCAAAGCTGCACTCCAGTGCTTAGGAATGGAGTG
>NC_056530.1:2195589-2200652 GCF_019175285.1 Sceloporus undulatus
AACTGGGGGTGGAAATTCGAAGAAAGTGCGACGGAAGGTTTGACTCTATACAACTGCTTGACCGAGCTTGACTAAATGGCAACACCTATTAAAGCGCTACGATAACAAGCGATGTATGCCAGGGGATTGTCATTGTCTGTTGATATTGTTAGCGTGGCGTGTGTATAACCTAGAGACTGACCGTCTGGTGCTAAATACCACGGCTCAGACATTAAACCCTCTGGGTGGTCCTGGCTAGGCAAAGCCTCGATAGGAAGCGTCCATAGCAGACAGACCCCGCGGCGGCCAAGAGAAACCCGCGGGAGTCGGGTCGCATAGTAGGGGTACCGCCAGTAAGGTCAACCTGACTCGCAGCCTGCAAGGGAAGGCCAGTTCAAACATCTATCTGGAACCAATCTGGCCAGGGAATCGGCGCTATGAATAGGTCTCCTCTGGCCTTCATTGGGTCCTCCATATACCTACTTGCCTTCTACTCAGATAGCCCTCGAAGCACTTCGGCCTCATCGATTGGTCTTACGGGGGTCATGCTCTGATGGGCGAGCCGATCAAAAGCATGCAATTATAACACGGTGCGCATGCTCCTATACTGCGACAATTCTGGCCAAGGAAATCCAATGATATGGCTAACAAACTCCGCTCAGCTCGTCAAGCAATAAAGTCTCACTTGCGACGCTACCCCTAGCCATGGCTCAATCTGGGCCAAGGACCACCCATTTAGTTATTGCCAGATTCCCTCGCGCTTATACGCGCGTCTAGTACAGATGTCCCGTCTCTTCTCGCAGGATGGCCCGCCCGCTCGGTCAACGGATGTGTGTCCATGGTGGTCCTAGGAACACACCGGGAAAATAGTTCCGTGTGTGAAATGGCGCTTGGGGGGTGGCGGGGGGTGGTGGGCGGGCGACACACGTACACACACACACAACAATGGTGTGATAGTATCGTACACATGCGACAACACGTGTGTGGAGGTGAGAAAACGCTCAAAGTATCACCTACACAACTCTATGGTAATGTGGACAACTAGTTAGATCTCACGCGGATAAGTACACAACACACTGTGTGTAGTAAAAGTGTTACCGTGGGTCGACATGCAGTGGAGTGTGCGCGAAATCTAGAAGGAAAGCACACACAACAAGGATACATTGAGTCACAAGTTTACTATAACTAGGTGTGGGGGGGTGTCACATACATATAGGTGTGTGTGTACTGTGTGTGTAATGCAGTGGAGAGGCGCTAACAGTGACCACAGCGGACACACATACCCGAGTTCCGGAGAAAAGGGGAGAGGGACGTGGGGGCAGGGGGGGGGTGACGGGCGCGGGGGGGGAGGAGGAAGGACGAAGACGCCTTCCAGAATTCCCTCTTGGTATTCCCGGTCGGAAAACAGCTGCACGCCGCGCCCACTCTCTCCGCGCATGCGCCCAAGAAGTGGGGCGGAGCTCCTCCTCGCTCCCCCTCCTCCCGTGATGGGCGGGGTCGTCTTCTCAGGCCCATCTTATCAGTACTTTACCTCAAACTCTGGTTTTGGACTTCATCAGAAGCCTCAGCCGTCGTTGTCAATAGTCAGGGTGAAATGAAGTCCAAACACTTGGAAGGCCAGTTTGGGAACATTGCGTGGTGGTGGCGGGGACTCGAAGAGAGGCGGAGGAGGAGGCTTCAGGCTTAGGCTAGCCTTATTTACCTCAGTGATGCTCAAACTTGCGGTCCTTCAGGTCTTTTGGACTTCAACTCCCAGAAGAGTAGCCGTAGATCGTTTGGCTTCTGGGAGATAGGACAAACAGTTTGGGAACCACGCTTTTACACTGTGTAGTGTAGCTAGCTGAAGTTCTTCCCTTGAGAGTCATGAGTAGGTATGGCACTACACTAGTATTCCCCCAAACTGTGTCCTTTAAGGTGTTTTTGGGACTGCAGCTCCCAGAAGCCTCAGCCATGTTGGCCAATAGTTGGGATTCTGGGAGCTGAAGTCCAAAATTAAAGAGCACAGTTGGGGACCACTCTTAAACCGTGGCTGCTCCACTTTAAGCGCGTGTTTTCAAAGTGTTTGGTGAGGAACAAATGAAGGTTTGGGTGGAAAATGGACAGTAGCCAACAACATTTACTTCAGTGAAGAAGCAAACGGGACGGTTCTCTGTGATCCACAGACCACACACATCAACGCTTCACTCATATATAAAATACGTTGAACACACACAGGCCAAAACACATGTGTCTTGGTGAGCACATGTGAGCACTCACACACATCCAATCACTTTATGCGACGCTCTTTTTATGGTAAAGTGGATATATAACTTTGCGACGTTCCTCTATGAAGAATAATAATAATAATGATTAGCCGAATACACAAAGTTCAGTCCTCGCATTTCCATTTTACTTTCTGTTTACTGCCACTGTGTCGAAATATAAAGCACAAAACACCACAAGCATTTGAATTTCCTATTTTATTACTAAAAAAAACAGTGCACAGGAGGCAACACTGAGGACATTTTGTGCAATGATACATCCGCGAGGTTTTGCTAAAACACGGCGATAATGCTAGCTAACCTGGACATGATGTACATAGGCAGGCTTGCGTTAGTGAAATGTGGACTTGAATATCTAAATACGTAAAGCTTTTCTCCTGTAATTTAACACTTATGGTCATAATGAACGACAAAGAGTTCAGTCAAAACAACACTTGGCCTGTTACAGACTGCCAAAAATAAAGCTGCTTTGGGTCTCTTGGAGGTATGCTATGTAAATGATGCATGGGTCCAAGAGTCCGGAGGTTGGCACCAAAGCCACACTCCGTACAATATAAGAATAAATGAATCTGAAAAAATAGCTAATATTTCATAACAAAACTGGGACTTCAGGTGAACAACATTTTTTAGCATAAAAACCAGATTTTCATATACAGTGGTACCCCGGGTTACGAATTTAATTCGTTCCGCCGCCGCGTTCGTAACCCGAAAGCTTTCGCAAGCCAAAAAAGCCATAGGCGCTAATAGCGAAAGCCGCGATTTCGTGCGAAAAAGCGCCGAAAAGCACCAAAAAATTTTTCGTAACCCGAAATAACCTTCGTAACCCGGAACAGTTTTTTTCTATGGATTTTTTTCGTAACCCGGAAATTTCGTAAGGCGGCGCATTCGTATCCCGGGGTACCACTGTATTAGTCTCATCCCAATTCAGTCTTCAAGATAGTTATTAGAATAATGACTTATCAGAAGGCAAAAGTCATACTCTGCGTAGCTAGGGTTGCCATCCCTGAGGACCTCCAAACCGGGAAAATGTAGGACAAGGTTTAAAAATGTAGGACTTTTTTTTTAAAAAAATTCCTGGCCAGGAAATTAAAAAAAGGTCCTACATTTTTAAACCTTGTCCAAGACCTGGCTGGGGCCTGGGAGACAGCATCTCCCAAGCCCCGGCCAGGCCTTGGAGGACTCTGCGATCACGGAGCCACCTCCTGTGCCTCGCTGGGGGGGGGGAATCCTGGGGCGGGGCCATGCAGACCCGCCCCAAACCGGGAAAGTCCCACCCTCAGGCGGGATATGGTAACCCTATGTGTAGCACTATGTGTTAATTTAAATCCATCCTTTCCCCTCCTTACCATGTCTCCATAAAAGCACAGTTCCTTACGTTAGACCAATGACAAGTGCGGTTCTATCTGCCATAACTCTGCATCAATAGGCCCCTTGTAAGTGTACAAACTGTCAGTATCACAGCGCTTACATTAGCAAAGCATTATATTAAAGGTTTATGAACCACACCACTGTAATTCATGGCTGTTAAGAAAAGAATAAACCCAAACTTTGGTAAGCACGGTTCTGCAACTGGCAGAAGTTAAATTGCCACAGAAACCTTTAAAGTTTACATCTTTCTCTGAATAGAGAACACAAACAGTCTCTCATTATTGACTTTGAGTCTCACACAACTTAGACCCCATTCAGACAGGCCAAAATAAAGCTGCTTCGGGTCACTTTGGAGATAGGCTATTTAAATGATACATGTGTCCTAAGAGTCCAGAAGCCGCACCAAAACCACCATCCAGTCCTAAGGACTGGAGCACAGCTTCTGGACTCTTAGGACACTTGCATCAATTAAACAGCATACTTCCAAAGCGACCCGAAGCAGCTTTATTTTGGCAGTCTGTATGGGGCCTTTAAAAACAGATGGCTCTGTTATACATTTTCGCACCACAAGGAAGAGGGAGGCAGAGGATGACATGAAATGGAAATTGTAGGCCAACTATCTTGATGATTTGGGACGGAGAAAGGCCAAAATATATCACTGTGAGGATCCTAAAGGAACTTAGTTGGTCAAAAGAAAAATGGAGCAGAATTAAAATGGCTTCAAAATTAGTCCGGTTCAGCAGAGATAGGAAATCTATGGGACAGCAGAATGATTACTCAGTGACATGCTGGCTTGGAACGATGGGTCTTGTAGTCCAACACATTTGAAAGATACCTGTTTGACAAAACCTGTTGTGATTCATGGAGATAATGAACTCAGAGGGGAAAAAATCATTGGGACATTCAAAAGGGCAAAACTGCCAAGGCTGATGACACACAACTGACGGTGGAAGGGAATAGGAAAAGATTTGTGTTCAGGAGGAGAAAAACAACTGAGTGGAGCCTCTAAGGACAGGGCTATTACCGCAACTGGGAAAGGAGAGTGGAGTTGGGGAACCAAGGGAAAGGCTGAGAGCGCAATGCGCAGAGCAGGCAACATGGGCGGATTGGGAGAAATTCTAGGGCAGCCCTTTGTCAACACTGGGCTTGAGATGCCAAACTATGACTCTCTCATTATCCTTAGTCAGTATGAAGAAGGGTTTGCAGAGACAGGAATTGCAAATACACAACACTCCTAGGATCTAGGAAAAGGTTTGACAAGACGGCCAGTCTATACCCCACCAGGCAGATCCCTTCATTATATATATATATATATGGTCATGTTCTTCATACATTATCATTCCTGCTTTGATTGGCACAATCGCTCATAAATGCATTTACTACCATGAAGTCCTTAGTAGTCTAAAGCTATTTACAGGTAAATAGTTCCATGCGGCAGCCGACCCCCGCGGCCTG
>NC_056530.1:2200677-2207872 GCF_019175285.1 Sceloporus undulatus
ACTGGACATGTGTTAACCATGCACATAGGCATTGATAGGCAATGCCAACTGACAAATAGCTACACACCCATCCAGGAAGTGCAACTGCATGGACTGGGATCCTCTTAGTTACTACTAACTAGTAGACCCAGCCAGTCAATGGCTGAATGGAGAATCGACATGGAGGGAAATATAACTGACCAGCGACCACACCTCTCTTTGGATTAACACAGTTTAGGCTAACATGAAATGAAGACTTTGTGAACTCCAGATACCAACCACAAACTGAAGACATCTCTTGCACAAAAGCCACAGAAGTACAATTATATGTGGAAGGAAATTTGCATGGCGATAAGGAATTGTGGCCAATAAGTCTGGATTTTAAAAACATATGACGGTCTAGAATAGATAGAAACTACTGTATGCCTTAGGAGGAGAGACTTAGGGAGCTGGGATGTTTAGCCTGGGGAAGAGACGGTGATATCCCTGTTTAAGTATCTGAAGGGAGGTTATATTGGTGATTAAGCAAGCTTGTTTTCTGCTGCTCCAGAGATTAGGATACAGAAGAAAGGAAAAGAGATTCCACCTCAACATTAGGAGGAACCCCTGAGAGTAAGGGCTGTTTGACAGTGGAACACACTTCCTTGGAGGTCTTTAAACAGGGGCTGGAGGGGCCCTCGGTCATGGGGATGCTTTGATTGAGAGTCCCTGCATGGCAGAAAGGGCTTGGCGGGGTGGCCCTTGGGTCTCTTCCAACTCTATCATTCTATGACTCTCCAGAGCCCTAGTAGTTACCTCACACCTCTCTATATCTGCTATTCACTTTAACTGCTTTGACTTCCTCCTGTTGCATTCTGGGTTTTGTAGTTCAGTGAGCCTAAGAGCTCTCTGGCTGAGGGTTCAAAATGCACCCCTCCTTAAACACAAATCCCAGAATGCAACAGGAGGCAGCCAGAGCGGTTAAAAGTGGAATATGGTAGCCTAGGGTTCAAACCAGCCCTCAGGCTGCTCTGGGCCCAAGCTATTTGCCATGGGAGGGGAGGGACTCTGCCAAGAGCAACGCCCCGGCTCCTTAACTATAAATACACTCCTTCCCCCCCTCCAATAAGCCTTGACTAAGCCACCTCTCAGCCAAAAGGCCGGAGGCGGGGCCTCTACCGATTGGCCGCTTCTAGGGGCTCTTTACGTGGCCCGCCACACTCCTTCTCACCTTCTCGTTCCCTATTGGCCGTGCTTTAGAGGTCATTTCTTCCACGGCCAATTTCTATTGGGTAATATTCCTGGCAATCACTTTGGATCCGCCTCTTTTAACTCGTATGAGCAGAATCTTTCCTCGGATCCCATTGGTTAGGAGAGCAATCAGTTAAGCCCAAATGTCAAACCGTACTAAAAAAAAAACCATCCACCCCCCCCGCACACACAGCATCCGCTTCCTTTCCTTCCATTGGATGGCAACTAGACTTCCCCGCCTCCTTAATCCTCTTCCGTACAACGATTGGGTGACGCAACTATCAGTCTAGGAGCACCTTGTTGCATGGGCTGCGCCGGACGCCGTTCTAGCAAGGGGCGGGACTTGTTTGGTGAAAAAGGGCGGGTTTCTAAAAACCGGGTCCTCTGATGGCTGCCCCGCCCGCCTTTCTTTCATCCATCCCAGCTTTGGTCGAGCTTGGCCGGGTAGGCCTCGTCGCCTGATTGGTGACGCTTGAAAGGAGGCGGTGCCGGCGGGGACAGATTTGAAAATTATTTTTTTTCTTTGTTTCCTTCTGGGCGGGTGAGAGCGCGGAGGCGCCGGGCGGGCGAGAAGGAAGAAAGAAAGAGAGAGGCAGGCGGAGGAGGAGGACCCAGGCCTCTTCGCGTCGCGGATGTGGCGCCTGCCACCCGGGTGGGGCTGCTACTCCTACTCCCCGCCCGGCCTAGGCCTGGTTGGTCCGCCTCAGCCCGCGGAGGATGAAGCGCAGGAGCGCCGACTGCAGCAAACTCCGGCGGCCGCTCAAGCGGAACCGCATCACCGAGCATCTACGGCAGGTAAGGCCCCAGGAAGCAGCGGCAGCAGCAGCACCGCCGCCCGCCCCCGGCCCAGCCCCGGCCCCGAAGGAGAGGCCTTCCCTCCCCCCCCTCCCCCTCCTCCCTCCCGCGCAGCCCCAATCCCCGGCATTGTCAGCTTATGACCGGCGTGCCTGGGAGCAGCCCCGGGGAGATCCGGCCGGAGGCAGCAGCGCTTCAAGGGCGGCCACCACTGCGCCCCGAATAGCTTCCTTTGGGCTGGAAGGGAGGAGGCTCGCCTGGCCCCCTTTAGAAGGCAGCTGGGCCTCATTGGGCAAATATGTTAGTACTCAGTGTCAACTAATGGTAGTAATAAAGTTCTAGGGCGTCTGCCATTCAAGGAGCATTTGGGTTTGGCTCGTGGCTTTATGTCTTGACATACTATAGGCAGAGAGGGTAAATTATCAGGAATGATTGAAAAGGTGTGTATGTTATGAAGGGTCTGATGTGGCACATGGCGCATGGCACTGGCACATGGCAGGCATCTCTGGAGGGCTGTGGGAAGTGTTAAACTTGCCTTAAGAACTCAACAACTGAACCCCATCAAAGGAGGTCCTGTGAAGGATAGTAACCCCCCATCACTGTAGTCAAGGCAGTCTTGGAAGATAGTAACTCCATCACTGTAGTAAATAAAGGCAATCTTGGGATCCAAAGCATAGGCAGGAGGGGAGAGCATAAGTCATTGGCCATGCCTCATGTGAGCATTGTAGCACGTAGTTTACTATATACCTTTCCAACATCCTCCGTTTGGATGGAGGACTCTGGAGTGTTGTGTGAAAGATAAGGGTCTATGGCCCAGGGTGTGGGAGGGTTGCAGAGCGCACCAGGGACACTGATGCTGCCCAAAGTAGTCTAAAGCTATTTACAGGTAAATAGTTCCATGCAGCAGCCGACCCCCGCGGCCTGTTTCTGCCCTGGGGAGAAAGGGGCAGAAACAGGCCTTATGAAATATTAGCTATTTTTTCAGATTCATTTATTCTTATATTGTTAATATGCTTCATTTGTATTCTGTCTGTGACATGTATGGGCAAAGTGCAACCTATGCACTGTATGTAGTCCCATGGACTTTGTTGTAGCCAATGTATCCTGCCCTTAGGCAAATCTTTTGCTCTGAAAATGGAGCTGCTCCCCTAGAAATCTCAAAGGGACATCATTGATCATTTTCGTTCACCCCATACTGTTGCTGTATTAGGTGTCAGGGGCTTTTTTTTTCCCCTTCAAAATTGGAGGTGAATTTTTTGGGACAGAGGTTGAAAATGGTGGGTCCAGGAAGTAGTCCACAGAAGTGGACATCCTCCTGCCACTTGAAGATTGCAGACAACAGTAAGTAGTACTCTTTAAAAAAACTTAAAACGTTGAGATAAAGAATTGGCAGACTGTACAAAATCCTACCAGGGAAGTCAAGAAAGCAGAGGTTTAAATATTCTCCCTGAGCATTCCTGTTACTTTTAAGATCTCTAGGACAGGAACACTGGAGAAACAAAAACCTTGGAATACAACAAAACAGTGGTCTATTTATCTCCTGGTTTTTAAAGTACAGCTGATGGGTTTGTATCCTCCTAGACAGAATTGATTGTGTGCGTATGGGGAGTGGATAATATTGGTACTATTCTTCTTAGGCTGAATGCCAAGACTATCTATCATGAAAGCTAACAGGAGTAGCAACAACTCAGTTGGAAAATCTTCAAATTTGTATAGGCTGTTGAATTGTATTAGATGTGTGGCTGTTGTCACCTCTTTGCACACTACAATGCTTGCTCATGTTTGCTACTTGTGCACATACACGTTGCAGAAGTGACTCTTGCAGATAGCAGCAGGAGAACAATATAAGTGGAGTATAGACTTCCCAGAAACTTTTTAAATACTAATCTGCATCTATGTAGATATAGCTTCCTTTTGTATTGTTAGATCTGAGTTTTGAGCTGGCCCCTTTCAAGCTCATGATTCTGTAGACAAGCTCTATATTTCAAATGAGCACTCTTCAAAAGTATAACGTTTTCAGGTGGTCAGAGCTTTATGTAAAGACTACTGAACGCATGTCTATGGTTATACGTATGGAAAGTTCATTTTTTTTACCTCCTGAACTAAAGAAAGCTGGAGCAAAGCAGAGGTTTATCAAACATTCTATGGAACATGGCCCATGCTTCATCACAAACCCTGCTCTGCTACTTTGCCAGGTCACAAGAGTTTAGCTTTACCTACCATTTATGCCCTTGCTGCAAAAAATGCACCAACAATGTTGAGAGTCACAGTCAGATGCTACATTGAATATATGGTCAGCTTATACTGTCGATATTTGATTGATTTATTAATCAATTCATTTGTGACTTCAGCCATTTTCATAGGCTTATACATGGTTTTAATTCTAACCTAACAGAAGATATTCATATTACTTTGCTTGTTAGTATTCCTTGCCAATAACAAAATACATTTGTTGACTGTAGTTTGAATATTCCTATAGAGATAGAGGAATATTCAGAGAGCAAAGAGAACACAGTTGCCAAAGGGGAGGAAGGAAATGCTCCTTAGCCAGAAGAGGAACTGTTACATGTCAGAAAAATGAAATGCTGTGGATTGGAGGGAGAAAGCATGGTTAGGCCTGCCTTTTCTCATTGATGTTTGTAGTAAACAGTAGCATGTTGAATAAGCTATCGAATTTCTCTGATCTTATTTCTAGAGTAGTTTCAATTCACTTCCAGTGGTGATGACGGCTGCATTAACATATCTCCACTACACTTACATTGGGTATGAAACAGCTAAGGCCATGTGAAAACCCATTGCTTAATAATTTTTAAATTTGTGCTATATATTTTTAAAGTGTGTGTCTTCAACTTCAGTAAATTTACATATACAAAAAGATTGTGAAAGCCTATAATCTGACAGATGCCTATCAAATAATTTAAAAGGTACTACCCATTTAAGTCCACATTCCTATTGTTTAAATGATGGGTCTTTTCTAAAGCTGTTTATCTGTGAATTTGTTTGTTTGTTTTTTAAATCAACCTGTCCCTCTTCGTGTTTCTTTTTGTGGCTTGAAAGCTGGTAATATTTCTGGGGCATCCCAATATCTAAGCTCTGTGACAATCTTGAACCTGTTATCAGATGTTTGTTGCTAACCTCCTGCTGATGCACCTTCAGGAAGGACAAAAAGGAGATCATGTTTCTGCACTGACATTAATGCTTTGCTTTTCTAAGACCTAGTGTCATCTAGGAAGTTGTCTTTGCATATTGATCCCATCTTTCATTCATTGAGATCAAGGATGCATACTAAAATGTGGGTTGCCTCACAACAGTCTTGTGAAGTAAAGTGCTCAGGGAGTAACTGACCCAAATCACTGATTTAATTTCATGGCAAAGTTGGGATTTGATCTTTATGGTCAAAGTTTATTCCTGAACCACTGTACTATTCACTTCTCTCAACCTCAGCACAAACACCATTGCCCTAGCAGTATATAATATTGGTTGTTATAAGACTTGAAAATGCTCTGAACACTTAAGTATTGTGTACGTGCCGGGTACTATTTATGAAACTATTTATAAAACAACTGTTTTGTCAAAATGCCAGACTGGCCTAAAGGCATTTGGAAAAAAAAGTTTAGACACCTATGTCAGGCAACTATTACCTATGCATCTGAAACCTGGGATCCAAAGAACCAGGGAGGGCAAACCTAGCTACGCAGAAGAAATGACTTTTTTGCCTTCTGAGAAGTCATTATTCAATACTATCTTGAAAGACTGATTGGGTATGAGACTAATATATTAAAATCTGTTTTGAGGCTAAAAAATGTTGTTCACCTGAAGCCCAGTTTTTGATTAGGAAATAGTAGCTATTGTTCGATTCATTTATTCTATATTGTTAATATGCTTCATTTGTATTCTGTCTGTGACATGGATGGGCAAAGTGCAACCTATGCCTGTATGGTAGCCAGTGGACTTTGTTGTAGACAGGTATCCTGACAACCCCATTAGCCATCTTTTGCTCTGAAAATGGGGGGGGAGCTGCTCAATAAAAATCTCCAAGGGACATCCTGGATATTTTCATTCAACGCCAATACAAAAAATGTAGGACCTTTTTTTTTTAATTTCCTGGCCAGGAATTTTTTTAAAAGGTCCTACATTTTTAAACCTTGTCCTACATTTTTCCCGGTTTGGAGGTCCCCAGGGATGGCAACCCTATACAAAAAGCAACGTATGGGGGGAGAAATTTTGGCCAGATGTTGTGCCTCTGATGTGTGTAGATAGAATGAATCTCAAAAGTGTGTTTCCATTGTGAGGTCCTTTGAAAAGGAAACTCCACAGACTTCAACGGTGCCCTGCAGACAATGCATATGTTCTTCTTCCTTCTTCTGTTTTTAGGAAAACATGAAAAATAACAGAGTCTACAGCATAGCTCTAGTTTCTGAAGCAGACTCAAGTTTTCATTTCCAGCCACTTCCATTCACATTAAGGATGTACCTCTTAAACAGCGAGAAACCATAACATGGCCATATAAAATGTCTTATTCTTAATCAGACAATTGATCCATCTATTCTGATATTGTCTGCTGGCTGTGGTTCTCAGAGACCTCTATCAGATGTCCTGCAGACATCTATACACAGTGCATTATTCTATAATTGACCTCTGGTCTATCGTCCATATAAACTGGAAGCCTAAAGTAAAAGAATATGAAAATTGTCTTTCTCAGCAACGATCAGACGCAGCAGAGATAAGCTTCTCAAACCACACTGATGTTATACTGTTTTACTTATGAGTCTCACCTTTTTAAAAACAATGTCAGTATTAATTTATGTTAATAATTTTGTCTGAACTCTTATGGTTCTGAGCTTGCTATATATTCTTTAGTTTACTGAAACATGTATTTATTTGTTAAGAATATTTTTACCACATCTCATTTGGACAGATCATGAAGTAGTTTATGACGTCACCATACAACTGTTCGATATAAATAAAATAATACAACATGCAAAAAATGTAAACATATTTTTAAAAGTGTAAAAACGTGTAAACGTTTTTAGTAAAACACCTAAAATTCATCTGTGTGAGTGCATAGTACCTGATCTACCATAGAGGGAAAACCTCTTAATACCAGTTGTTGGGCAATATGGGCAGGAGGGTACTTTTGAAGTCATGGCCGGCCTGTGGGCTTCCCATAGACAACCAGTTGACCATTTCA
>NC_056530.1:2207897-2213323 GCF_019175285.1 Sceloporus undulatus
CCGAATCCCACAACAAAATCAAGTCAAGAGCATTATTGCTTATACCTTGGCCAGCCAAATGATCTAGAGCTATGTTTTTTTTCCATTTTACTTCACTGTGGTTATTTCCTCTCGTATTCCCTCCTCCTCGCCTTCTCTGGGCAGTTGTTTTAGGGGCCAGGTTCACTTTCTGTGGGTAACCTTGCACTGATAGCTGTTGATTTAATTAACTCGCCTTCTCAGTCTGTTGACCTATTGAGTCTGGCAGAGCTGAAATGGCCTTGCTGATTCCAGCCATAAACACATTTCTCATTTATAGGAGCATGAAAGGATGGTGGGAACATGGGGACATCCTCAACTTTCCATTTTGTTCCCTAGTTCTTCAACTTTGCCCATAAGGACAAAATCCTAACAGCTGAGTCTCCAAATGATAACTATTTGGAGATAAATCCTTTCCGTTGTGAGATATAAAACAGATTATTTTTAGAGGGTTGCATAGTGTTTGACATTGTGACTCAACTCTGGAGTTTCAGGGTTCGATTCCCAGCTTAACCATGAAACCCACTGTGTGCCCTTAGGCAATTCACCCTCTCAGCTCAGGGAAGGCACTGGCAAACTTCTCTGAACATAGTTGCCTCCCCCCCCCTCAAAAAAATGATGACTTAGTGTCGCCTTAGGTTGCCATAAGTTTGGAAATGCCTTGAGGCACATAACAATAATTTTTAGAAAATTTTTAAAACCACCCATGGGGTTTATTATTATTAGTAAACTATATTTGCTTTATCTCCACAAAGACATATTCAACCTGTTAATGGAGTCATCTTGATAAGAAGATCAGACCAGAGGCCCATTCAGCCCAAGTTCCTGATCTAAATGGACTAAAACTCTTAGAATCCCACAACCAAGATGACTGCTGGCCATATTACCTAAGAGATTCTGGGATCTGCAGTCCAAAAGAAATTTTCACAAGCTCTTATGTCAGAAGAGTGCCTAAAAAACTACAGCCCAATTCTGAAGAAAGCAGGTGAATTTAAGGCTTAATGGGGAAAAGAAAAAAAAAACAGCAGATGAATTTCTTCCTGTAGAATATTAACAGGGGTATGAGGCGAATTTTATTCTAGTCATTTTTATTACTGTATTAATTAAAACATTTATATACTATCCTTCCGGTGCACTAGCACCACTTAGGTCAGTTCACAACATTTCAAAATTACAACTACAGTGGTACCCCGGGATACGAAATGACCGCGTTACGAAATTTCCGGGATACGAAAAAATTAGATAGGAAAAAACTGTTTCGGGTTACGATTTTTTTTTTTGGCTTACGAAAAATTTTTTGGTGCTTTTCGGCGCTTTTTCGCACAAAATCGCGGCTTTCCAGCGCTAGCGGCTATGGCTTTTTCGGGTTGCGAAATCTTTCGGGTTACGAACGGCGCCGCGGAACGAATTAAATTCGTAACCCGGGGTACCACTGTATCTAAAAACAATTATATAAGCCAATGAACCAGTACATCATCTACATGCTTATACCCAAAACATAAGAACACTATCTGCCTAAATAAGAGTAAATCTAAATAAGAGAGGGGGTGAAGGCAAGAACTGTGGCTTTCTGTCCTGAGGACAAGAAACTTGCTCAAGCACTGCATGGCTGCTGTATATGAACACTGCTTATCTGGACTCCATACACTAGTTTGTTCCAGAATAAAAAATAAGATTCTGTGCATGTTAACCTAGAGAAAAGGAACAGCTTTGACTTTCCTTTCTAGCTATGCACACGCACTTGCAAAAATGGAACTGAAGTGGAAATCTGAATGTCTGCCAAATGTGGTGCAGAACTGTAAATACAGTTATGCTATTTACATATACTTAAATACTAGATAGATACTGAAAATGGTTTGCTTTAAACACTATTGTCATCAGCAAAACAAATCCATTATTACAACGTTCAAACTGAGATGGAGAGGTTGCTTTCTGCAATCCTTTTTAGAGGCAGATTGCCAAACAATTTGTGTCTACTGCTTCACAAGATATAATTATTAATGAATTATAAATAAATAAATAAATAAATGGTACAAGTGAAGAAAAAAAGACAGCTTTGTCTACAGCTGGAACTATTCCAGAAGAATTAAGAAAAAAGGACTACCAGCAGAAACCTATAAGCTAGTTTTCTACATGCAGGGAGAATGGTTTGGGGATCTTTATTTTTACAGCACTACCTTTAGCATGGCAAGCCATTTCAGCACCCAACACCTTTCCATGAAAAGCAACACAGGCCCAATAGGGCTGCACCATCATTTTGGATTGGTTTATTGTTCTATTCCAGGGAACTATTAAAATACGCAGTGATCAAAATCTCAGACCCTCTCTATCAAATGGTAGGGGCACACATACAGATTTTCCTGTATATCAAGGGGGAATCCCTTTCGGCCTGGAGGGGCAAATTCAGTTTCACAGAGGTTCAGATGTTGTCTCCATTCCAGAAGTAGGCTGGGTCAAATGCAACAAGGATGGAACCAGTAATATTATAATCTATTTAAATCAAAGTTCTTACTAAGAGGCATTTTAACCTCTCAGCATGCGGAAAACCCTTTCTGGGAAACCATCAGCGGTGCCATGAAGATGGGACATGTCCATTTGGAGAAGACCAGAAGGTTGAGTTGTTGTTGTTGCATGCCTCCAGGTCATTTATTACTTATGGCAGCCTGAAGGCCCTAGTTTTTTTCTGCAAGTTTATTCAGAGGAGGGTTATCAATGCCATCTTCTGAGGCTGAGAGAGTGTAACTTGCCCAAGGATACTCAACAGGTTTTTATGCTCAGGTGGGTAATCGAACCCTGATCTCCAGAGTCATAGTCCAATGCTCAAACCATTACATCACACTGGCTCTCACTACTACTTCTGCTTTATGCAGTGCCTGAATTAAAGTATCCAGAAAAAGTTCTAGTTCATTCATCATTTTTCTTATACAGTACTTTGTGAGAAACATCCAAAGGAAAAATAACAATCCGTTACAACACTGACTTGTTTTCCCACTTCTAACCAAAATGTCTCTGGTGGACCCTACAGAACCACAATATGTGAGCGTGACAATCAATGTCTCCAGAAAACTCAATTGTGTGGGGGGGGGGGGACAAAATCCATGGGGAGCTCATGCAAAATCATTTTTGCTGAGTTCGTTTTACGAACAAATCTAATGGAGACAGGTCTTCCTTTTGGAACCCAATTCCAAAGCAAAGACTACTGCAAATTGCACAGCCAGATTGTGGGCACAAATTATAACATAAAACAATATAACACCAAAATTTCCTCTTTTAATAAGTAAAAATAAAGAGAGATCATAGCTTCAGTAACACACTAAGCATCTACAAGAAAAGCAGTATCAGTGGCCTCAACTGAAATGAAAGCAGGCATCCATCATAAAGATGATTGTTAAGAGACAAAATAATTGAGTATTTCTAAAACTGATTAGCAATGAAGCCATATTTTACTCAGCTTGACACACACAAAATAGAGATCTTGAAAGTTCATAAATACATCAGAGTACTATGTCAGATTTTCCAATGAGCTGCCTTCCATTCCAGATTTCATTTTGGGGTGAAACTAAATTTGCAGCTTCTGTTACACGAAAAGATCCTGAGGCAACTTGCTTGCCAGTTTCAGCTATACAGCTACTGTGGAATTGTAACCCTTCCCAACTTATGCATCCAAAGCCTAAATTCTCCCACACCTCACTTACTCAAAAGATACGTCAGGCTGCCACCTATGCAAGCAAGAAGTCAGTGAGATACGTGGTAAGGTTAAGAAGGGATCTTCCTCTTCAACTCACTAATATAGTTTTGAAAACAAGACACGGAGTCATTTTTCATTCCACAGAAAACTTGCAAAATATGCAATTTATTTTGTTAATGTGACTAATTTGGACAGGTACATAGAGTGGGCCCTTGGTATCCACTGGGGTTTGGTTCCAGAACCCCCCATGGATACAAAAATCTATGGATGCTCAAGTCCCATTAAATACAATGGCACAATAATATGGTGTCCCTTATAAAATGGCAAAATCAAGGTTTGCTTTTTGTCAAACAACAAAGAATGGGACAATGATTCAAGTTTGGGTTTTCTACAGTAAAGATTAAACAAAAAGCGAGAAACATAACTTCCCGCCTCGTACAATGAGCATTTTGTTATTCTCAGCTTGTTTCCTACAGGAGGTATAGTGGAGTGGTTGTTTGTGTGTTTGAAGGTCAAAAAAGCAGGGTTCAAACAGCATCAGCCATTTTCCAGCAGCACCGAGAGACATCTTCCAAAGACTGACCTCACCACAATTGGCAAGTCAAAGCTCATTCCCACCCAGTCTTTGGCTTCGTTGAAATTCTTCCTGCAGCTCAATGACATATAAAGTAAATCTAAGCATCCACCAACATGGCTTCCCGGAGACCTCCTGTATCCCGGCAGAAGACAGAAAGTTTTCAATGGGAACTTCCTTCATTTCCTTCCCCTGTGGGGGTCTAATTTATTTCGGTTTGCACGCATGGAACCAAAAATGCCACATGGTTAAATGGGCAATTTTAAGCACTGACCATTGATTATTTATGTTAACAACAACAACAAAACTAATCGTACATTAATATGCAAACATATTTACCTAGTATCAAAAGAGATAAGGCACATCTGTTGTTAAGGATAACAGGCCGAAGAACTTAGATCCCAAACTGCAATTGGTGGAATCGATGGATGGGGAAGAAGCATAGAGGGCAGGGTAGGAATCGCAATAGGTGCGTGGATCCACACACCTCATAAGTTTTTTCAGTTGTTGACTAAAGGGACTAAGTATCAACAAAGAGGGCAACTATGGCAGGTCTTAGCACCAATATTACCTCTTCTCCCCGAACCTACTATGAGTAGGAGCCACCATTTCATGGTTAGTAAAATAAGTACACATGGTTGGGGCATGGCGAACCCATGGTAAAACGCAATTAGAGAGTGGCTTAGAACTATAAGCGGTAATAGAAGAATAAGTGGTATTGCTGTTGCGATCATATCATGGGCAGAAGGGAGGCAACTGGAAGTGGAAAAATCAGCTCTGGTTTCTGGAACTGTCTAGAAATGCATTGCAGAGACGGAAAGACTAATAGTTGTGACTGGTCCCTCCCCTCCTAAAAAGGTGGCTTTTCCCCCCCTCAGAATTGGAACCTGATCAGGAAGAATAATAAAACGAGATAATTTTGCAGTGCTTCAGAAATTATTCTTTGCAGAAATACAACCTGGCCTTTTGCATAACACTATAGGTGGATGTGCAAAAACACACTGTTTCTAGACAGGGATATATGTTTTTAGGCATGAATGCTGTTTTTTAAACACAAAGCAGGCCGATTTTTACACACAAAAATAACCCACAGGCCTTTGTTTTGGCAAACTGCCTTGTTTTCTCTTTCTCTGTGCAAGATTATTG
>NC_056530.1:2213348-2292161 GCF_019175285.1 Sceloporus undulatus
TATTGTTGTGAAAGATTTGTTTGTGCCTGAAAACAGTGGTGTGTGTGCGCAAAAGCCCACAGTTCGTGTTCAAAGAAAACTATTTGTGTGCAGAATAATTTCCTGAAACACTTTGGCATGTATGAATATTGGTTGAAAACCACACAGAAATATTTGTTTTCTCTGAAGCAGGGAGAAGGAAATTATTCATCCTTATTTGAAGGACAGAATAGTCAAATATTAACATCCCTATTCCACGGTAAAGCAAGGCATGCATGGGGTGTCACCTAGTTTTACAGGAGGACTGCTTTCTGGAAGTATGTCTTCTTCTTTTCTCCTTCTAGAAAGGGCGGACACCTCCGGCTACCTTTTTTCAGTGAAGAAATTGGGTTTATTTTGCAGCTGAAATGTGATGGCATGGTGTTCATTTTGGCAGCAGCAGGGAGGATTCTGGGAGCTATAAAAATGGCTCTGGGATACAGGAGGCCCATGTGATGCCAAGCCTGGTTTAAGATAAAAGTTTCCCAGAAAGGGTGGCTGCCTGAAGAGGGATATGGAAGACAACCACATTACATATTTGAAATTTCAACCAGAACCCATTTTTTAATCCAGCTTTGGCAACACAGTATTAATTTTGACATTTCTTGCCAAAAACAGTGTGTCCTCCTTATGATAAAAGATTTGAGAGAACACACTGCTTAATCACTGCAATCAGCATAATAATTCCACCAACTGCTTTAATGGAGAACAAAAATGCAGTTTAGACCAAGAGTTCACAAAAACGGTTTGTGGGTTAAGTGCAGTGATAAGCAGTATAGAAATGTACTTGCTACTGCTATTCCTTACAGGGGGGAAAATTAAAAAGGAATGGATGGATTCAAGGATGCTGAGGGGGTCCCTATTTGCCCATGGAGCTTTCCCAGATTCTCTTCTCTCCAGGGCATCACTAGGGGCGTGCAGAGATGTGGGCCGCACCAGGTGACACTCTAAGAAAGGTGACACTACTGCTCCCCAAACACCTGCCGTTGGGCATAAACAGGCTGTTGCATTCACCTGTGTCCCTTTGAAACACTGGAGCTCACCAAAAAAGATGGCATGAGTGGGGTGAGCTTCAGTGGGAGGAGAAAGGAGAGTTCCTGGGGATTTTTCCCCCTTTTAAATTAAAATTAAAATGTTACATTTTATATTTTTTTAAAAAAATAATAATTTTAAAATTCTATTTAATTTTTCTTTATAAACATCACATCGTACCAATTTTTTGCTTTAGCCACATGAAACTATGTACGTGCAAATACATTTAGGCTGTGCGTATGATATTGTAATTTAAAGGTGTAATTTTAATTTTGCTAGTTGTTTATGTCACAGCTCTTGCCATTACATTCAGTGATACCTAGGAATTATGATTTATGAGTAAGATTAATACGAAAAATATTACTAAGGGTAGGACGTCATGTGGGGTGACACCATGATTGACGTCAACATTAGTTGCCCTCTCTTGGTCAGAGAATCTGGGAGGGTTAAGTGGGCCTACAGGCAGAAAAAGTACCCTTTCAGCCACCAAATCTTCTGTCTACTGAAATCCTCAAGCACAGATGCAGAAGAAAGAAGTAACAGTGTAGTGCTGATAATAATAAATCCCTCGGGATTTATTAAGATTCTATAGTTTTTACATCTATGAATGACTCAGTGAAAGCAACCCCATCAAGAGACTTAAAACACAAAACCCTTTAATTGGTTCACAGCCTTTCTGATAACTTGAGTCATTCCTTCAACTATGAATCCTAAGACAATGTGTGAGTGCCTGATAAAAGCAAACCATTTGCTCCTGGGGAAATACATTGCAACAGATGTCAGGGGGAAATAGGCAGACCTTTTTTCCAAATTCAGATTGCTCTGAAAAACTGCTGCTTGAGTCATACCAAGACACATGGTTAGGCATGCAGTTCCTACTGGAGAAGCATCAGCTTGCAAAGCAAAGTGGCTGACTTTTCTCTTCCAGGAGTTACAGTGATAATTGAAAAGATTTGGTTTCTCAAGGCATGTTCTATGGGGCCCCGACAATAGCGACAGCAAAGAAGAAAAATGGGATCTGGGGGCTTCTTTGTTATGATTTAGGCAACGCAACACCAGGAACTGGCAGAGCTCAGAAAAATTATTTTTGGGGGACTACAGCTCCCAAAATCCCTCATCATGGGATGCTGAAAGTCGAAGGTTTGTACTGTTTTGGTGTGTTGTTTTTTTTTTTAAGAAGTAATGTTTCCTGGTTGCAGAAATGTTTGTATATGCAGTACCAGATGCCAAGGCTGAGACAGACAGGAGCCTCATTTGCAAAGAAGAAAAGACCACTCAAGACATTTTGATGCTTAAAGCTGACACACTCATATTGAACAGACTCATGAACACAGTCTTCATGATGTTTTCCTGCACAAGCTTTCTTGAAATAAACAAGAGATGCATAAGAAACAGCTGTTTTTAAAACCGCTATCCTGAGCATGGGATACTGGATACTGGAAATACCCTGAAGATACAAAAAGCAGCTTGGGGAGGGTTTTTCCTGTCAAAATCCACATGGGGGTCTCTTTCCTGAGTCTTTATGTCATTGATGGTACTTAGACCCCATCACTGCTATTTGCAAGGAGTATAATCCTCTTTCTAGTTCAACACATCACACTTATCCAGATGTCTTACACTCAAATTGGTGTTACTTCACACTGAAATAACCCATGGATTAGTTTCCTCCTTTTCCCCAATTTTGTCAAGTTTTTGGAGAGCAAGATTTAGGGCACTTACATTAATTTATTACATTCATTTTTTACTTTTCTTCCAAGTGAAACTCAAAGTACAGCAAGAGGGATGCTAGGTAGTAACCAACAGGCACTGAACAGACTTTGTATTAGCTTTATATCAAGATGTTATGTATTACATGCCTGCAGCCCTGCAACAAAGCAGTAGCTGTATACAAACATAGTATCATAGAACTGGAAGGGATCCCAAGGGCCATCCAGTCCAATCCCCCTGCTATGCAGGAACTCTTAGTCAAAGCACTGCCAACAGATGGCCATCCAGCCTTTGTTTAAAAACCTCCACTACACTCTGAGGGAGTGTGTTCCACTGTCGAACAGCCCTTACTCTCAGGAAGTTCTTCCTAATGTTGAGGTGGAATCTCTTTTCTTGTAGTCTGCATCCATTGCTCAGGGCCTGAGTCTCTGGAGCAGCCAGAAAAAAAAGCTTGCTCCATCTTTGAGATCTCTTCAAATATTTAAACAGGGCTATCATATCACCTCTTAACCGTCTCTTCTCCAAGCTAAACATACCCAGCTTCCTAAGTCTTTCCTCATAGAGCATGCTTTCCAGATCCTTCACCATTTTGGTTGCCCTCCTTTGGCCATGCTCCAGCTTCTCAACATCCTTTTTGAACTGTGGTGCCCAGAATTCGACACAATATTCCAGGTGGGGCCTGACCAGAGCAGAATAGAGTGGTACTGTTTTCCCCTCAGTCTACACACTACACTTCTATTGATGCAGCCTAGATCACATTGGCCTTTTTAGCTGCATCATCACACTGTTGATTTATGTTCAACTTGTGATCTACTAGGCCTCCTATATCCCTTTCTCATGTACTGTTGTTAAACCAGGTGTCCTCCCATCCTATATCTGTGCATTTCATTTTTTCTGTCTAAGTGCAGTACCTTACATTTCTCACCATTTACATTCATTTTGTTAGTTTTGGCCCAGCTTTCTCATCTATGAAGGTCATTTTGAATTTTGATCCTGTACTCTGGAATGTTAGGTACTCCTAATTTGTGTCATCTGCAAATTTCATAAGCATCCCCTCTATTCCTTCGTCCAAATTTTCAGACCATCATGATAAAATAGCCTTCCCCAGACTGGTGCCTTCCAGATACTAGCATAGCTAGCTATGATTTTGATTGGATCGGAAAAAGCTACACCACGCCATAATCTAGTGTGATGGCTATGAACCTGGTAAAATTTTTCTATTTCCCCCCTGCAGTATGATTGCACAGAGTCTGAAAACATTTGTTTCTGGCAAACTTAGGTTAATATGAACAATGGTATGTCTGAAACAAACCAACTGCAAACCATAGGTTAGGAAGCTGAAGTGTTTAAATAAAATAGACTCAGATAAAATGTTTAACTATGGTTAAGTAAAGGAGGAGTTCTCAACCTCCTTCTCATGGCTGCTTCAGGAGAAGAAGAAAGTGTTCAAGTTCCAGCTTCAATGATGCTTGTTTAAATTGCAGGAATGGGCAGTTTTTAGGGGTCACAGTAGCCATGGTAAAACTCCCTGAACCCATTGGGAGCCACAACCTGATAATTTTGCAGCAGCAGTGGAAGTAATAAAAAAAACCCAATCTCTTTTAAAAGAAGGTAGTTGCTTTACATGTGCCATATTTACAAGGAAGGATTGTCTTCTGAGAGCATGATTCAACTTTTACACAAAGCACAGGGTGTGCACCCTTGATTTTAAAGTAAAGCGTGCCCCCCATTCCATTATCAACACAACACGCTGGTTTCAGAGGCTAATGTACTTGCTAATGCTAAGTGGGATCATGTCTATTTCCCCCCGGAGGGAAGATAACCAGGAAACACTATGGATTTCTAGGTAAGGCCAGAAAAGAATCCTATGTAAAACTCTGGAGAGCCATTGCCAGTCAGAGTTGACAGTAGTGCACAAATAGAAGCAATGGTCCGATTAAGGCAGCTTCCTATCTTCCTCAATGCAGTTACAAATTCTGCAGCAGCAGAAACCAAAGCCCCTCCACCAAAAATGGTTGGGTCCCCCACCTGTAGCCTACAGGCCTTGTGTTGCCCATGAGTAGACAAGAGGTTTTAAAAGTTATATTTTTGGATTACCACTCTGAATCTCCCAGCTCACATCTGCCACTGGCTTAGCACAATGTCCAAACAAAGCCACTCTCTCCAGGCTCTTTTTGAACAAAGCACAGCTGCCTACCAATATGAGAGCACCATTCTCTCACTGCAAGAGATGGCACGCAGCTCAGATGGGTCTCATAATGGCATGCCATTTGTTCTGTCAGACACCAAATGAACATTCCCAGTGAGAAGTGACTCATAGCTTTCCAGCATCGATATAGAAGTATGAGATGACATCAGCTGGCAACAGCAGGATTCTAAATAAACACGTTGGGCGTCTGAAAACAATCCATGTTAAAAGAACAACCCTGCTGGCTTGGCTGACATCTATACTTTGTTAGGCATCTGTAAGTCCTCCAATGTGTTTCTATGGTCAACCTCTAGTGGACGTTGACCAAAGAATCACATTTTCTAAGGATGTTTAGAAAAGCATTTTCTCAGCTAAAAAAAAAAAAATAGCACACCTATATTCATGGTTTTTCCACTTTTGTGGCGGGGCTGCACCCCTAACTCCTACAAATGTGGAAAGGGAGAACTGTTGTTCCTTCTTAAAGGAACCTTGGTGGCGCAGTGGTTAAATGCTGGACACAAGATTGCAGCCACAACATTGTAAGTTCGATCTTAGAGGAGAGCTCCAAGGTCCACTCAGCCTTCCATCCTTTCGTAGGTTGGTAAAATGAATACACAGCTTGTTGGGGGCAATAGGCTTTCACATTGTAAACTGAGAGAGTGCTAGTTCACTGATAAGTGGTATAGAAATGCACTTGCTATTTCTATTAAACAAGATCTCTATCATCAGAGGGCAACAGCAGATTTGCAGACTAATCAAATGTTCGCCCCACCTCCCTGTTAACCACCAAAGCTATTCATCTTGTAGCCAGAACACCATCTTCTGTTTTTCCTGGCTGTACCCTGATGGCATCACTGATCTAGGAAATTAAGCAAAATCAGCTCTACTTAGTACTTGGATGAGAGATAGCTAGCACTGAGGCTTGTATTGTCAATTGCCATAAACCCACCACTCCTCCTCATACTACTGAAAACTACTAGATCTTTGGACTTTCATTTAACTCCCAACTACTGCTGATCAAGTCAAAATCTGGCCTTTCAAAGACTCTGTGATTATCCCAGCTGAAAAAAAAGCAGAGGTAAACTGGTGAATGGAAGTGATCATGGTGGAGCACAATCATAATAACATACTATTCTGCAATTGATCAATCTAAAAAATTCAAAGAAAGAAACTGCACTGCCACCTATAGTGAACAGGAAGAACAAGTATCACCATAACCACATGACAACGTATGCCAGGGATGGCAAACCTATGGGCCTCCAAATGTTGTTGGACTTTCCTGGAAGTAAAGAACCTAGAAACTATTGTACATTCACTGGTAACCTCACGGCTTGATTTCTGTAATGCACTCTACATGGGGCTACCCTTGAGCCTAGTCCGGAAACTTCAACTAGTGCAAAATATGGCAGCCACGCTGATTGCCGGAAAATCTAGGAGTGACTGAATAACACCCATCCTAAAATCTCTTCACTGGCTGCCTATTAGTTTCCGGGCACAGTACAAGGTGTTGGTTATAACCTTTAAACCCTACATGGCTTGGGTCCAACCTATTTCAGGGAATTGCCTGCCCCCATATAATCTGCCCCGCACATTCAGGTCCTCTGGGAGGAATTTATTGCAGCCTTTAAAAACCAGACTAACTGCTACCTCCCAGAGGGCCTTCTCTGCAATTGCTCCCAAACTATGGAACGGCCTGCCGGACGAGATCTGTCAAATTGCCAGCTTAGTCAGCTTTAAAAAAGCTGTCAAGATGGATCTCTTCCGGCAAGCCTTTCCCGAATAAAAGTGTCTGGCCACAGAATGATTGCTCCTCACATCATGTATTAGCCCACCGCTCTGTCCTCATGATATTTTTACTGTGTTATTAATAGATATTTTAGTCTCCAATTTTAACTGTATCATGTTTAATCCTGTTTTTAGGGGGGGGGATTTGGGACATAACATTGAATGTGGATATTTTAATGTGTTGTGAGCCGCTTTGATTGTCTTGTCACAGAAAACTGGGATAAAAATAAAAGTTTTATATTATCATCATCATCATCATCATCATCATCATCATCATAAGCCTCAGATAGCATTGTCAGTGGTCAGGGGTGATGGGAGTTGGGAGTCCAACAACATCTGGAAAGCCATATGTTCCCCATTCCTGGCTTATACACACCTACAGGTAAATGAAATGATTTCTTCAATGGTTTTAATTTTTCAAAATCTTATCTTATAGGTATATATCAGTTAACAAAGTAGATGTGTTCCTGGGCATTAGTTCTTAAACCAAATATTTGGTATCAGAAGAAGAAATTGCATGGAAAGAATAGGGATAGGTTCCTGCACCACAAAAAGGAAGAGCAGTTCAACATGTTTCAGAAAACCTTTTACTCAAAACTAACAATATGCACATGTAAAATGAAAGAACCAGGCCAAGGAAGCCTTGCACAAGTAAACTAAAACAATTTGAATTTTCCAGAAACCACTTGAAAGCTTTTTCCAAAATGCATCCAAGGATTCCCCACCTCCCTTTGCCCAGCCTCGACTTATGATTTCCATTTTGGTGGGCAAACATATAGATCTAAGGTATGCTTTTTAAAGACATGCTGGGAGTAGCTGGTGAAGAAAGTTTATCTCCTCTCCTACTTTTTTTCTGTTTTGCTGCTCAGTAAGGGATTCTGGAAGCAGCTGCTGTGCAAGAAATACAGTAGGATCTGCTAGAGCTGAATCCCATTCTTTCCCAGCTCAAGCTTTATTGCACTGTTTGCTGCAGATACCCAACAGCAAAAGTCTGGTTTCTTTGGCCCTCCTTCACCAGCCTCCCAATGCTGATGCTGCTTAAAATACCCTTTCAACTAGACAGATGTTATGGGGAAAAGGGGATCTGGGCAGGCCTAAGAAGCCTTAGTAAAAAGGATCTTCTTTGTCAGTTAACTGAGGTTCGCCAGGATTCATATCCCACTTTTCTCCTGGCACCTGTCATTTGGCCTTCAGAATAAAAAAGAAACTGTGGGCCACTGCCAATTCTTCTGTGTAGTCAGTGTATGTATGGCTTTACCATCTGGGGGCTAAGCAAAACTACCCTACTTCTGCCTCTGGTCTCTCATCCACTGGAGTAATCAAGCAGGGATCAGGGATGACAGCTGATCAGGGATCAGGGGCAAATTCAGACCGCACTCCTCTACTTCTTGATCTGTGTGTACTCTTCTGTCACCCCCGGTTTTGTACGGCTAAAAAGAAATCTGCTGGAGTAGCAGCTTGGGTTTCTGTCAGCTAGTACAGAGATAGCCCAACAGTTCTGTGGAATGATTACCTAATCAGCACAATCTGAAGCCAGCACAATACTGAAGGAGCACAACCTCCTCCCCTCATTTCCCAGTCTTACAAGCTTGTTCTAAAAAACCCGATGCTTCTCCCACATGTTTACAAAAGGCACTGACCATGAAAAGCAACACTGCTTCAGCCAGTCCTCGTCTTTCCTTTTATCAGCTCTAATGATTCTGCAATATTAATGATTATGTGGTTTTTATGCTCTCTCCTATTAGTGGAAGAAATGTACCAGCTCTGAACAACATGAGACCCTGGCAAAAACACAGACAAATACAGACAAACACACACACGTATCACGAAGCTGTGCTGGAGGCACACACTATTACTGTGACATTGCAAAAGGAACACACTAATGGACCAGATTTAATTTGATGATATAATCCACAAAGCTCTTCATAAAGAACAGAGAGGGAAAATAAAGAACCCAGGTCTCCCCTCACAAGCTATAAAGGGAGCAAGAGACAATAATAAAAGTGAGTTTTGCAGCCTGCTTAATTGAAATGAAGGGGGAAAATAGTTTGAAATTTGAAAAGGACTTCTGTGTAAAGTAAATGCTTTTAAATACACAAAATGCACAGGGGGATTAGTAAAGGGCTCCACTCTTTTATCCAGTATTGTGAATGGATTCTCCTTCCCTGCTGCTAGATAGTGTACACTGGATAAGATAGATTCTGCTGATGTTTGCTTCTTTGTGTCATATAAAAAGGATTATTTCATCCCATTCTCTGAATGCTTGATGTTTGGAAAATCAAGAGCTGCAAAGTTTATATTTTCTGCTGGGGATGTTGGGCAGATTCCTTTCTTCTGCATCTTTTATGGGACACAAGGAAGTTTATACGTCTACACAGGCATGTAACACATATAACATATGCACACACAGAGAAGGTGGTGGGGCAAAACATTTTTTCTCTCAAAAAAGTTTTAAATCGACTGCAAATGTTGGGTTCTAATTCCATGTTGGTAGGCAAGCACAGACAAGAGTTTCCTGATTTGGAAGCTGTCCTGGTCTGCAGCCAGCATCCACAGACACACACCGATAAGGAAGGCAATAAACTATGAAGCTGGAAGTAGTCCACAAACCTTGCAGGGAGAGAGAAAAAAAAAGCAAACCGAAAGCCAAGCCAAAGTCAGCATAACAGAAGTCACAATAGTCAGTCCAGTCCAGGGTCAGGTCAGCCAGAAGGTAGCAATAGTTCAGTCCGTTCCAAAGTCAAGAGTCAAGGCAACAAGGAATCAAGATGCAGGGAGCCAGTGCAGGCAGCAGTCACACCAAAGGATCATGCAATAAACTCTGGCACTGAGTTGGTGTCTCTCTGCTCATTAAATAAGAGAAACTCTCCCCCGTGCCACCTGGGGCTGATTTGTTAATTGCTTCTCAGCAATTCTCTGGGATCTGTGCCTGCCAGCACTTTCAGTCCTGCGTTGTCTATAGGAGGGAATCTTCAAGCCTGGTTCCTCTCCAGAGTCACCACTAGGCTGCCGTAACACCAGAGGAATCCCACCAGCACTAGGACCTGGCTGAGCCTCCTCCTCCAGGGCTGGGAGATCAGGGCTGGATTCTGGCAGAGCAGGATTAGCACCTGGTGTAGCCTCAATTACCTCTTGCTCTGGAGGAGCCCCATCCTCCTCCTCCTTCTCCTCCGAGACCTGCTCTTGGCTGGTCATGACAGAAGCAACATTAAAAATCCAGTCTTCCAAATAAGGATGGAACTGGGGACTATGAGCCCAAGATCCAGATCCAATAGGCAAACTGAAACTGACTGTATGGGAGGAGGCAAAGCTAAAGTCAGTGAACATGGCAAACCACATTCAAAGACTGAGCAGCAGCTCACATGCCTGAATTGTTCTCTATACCAAAAACAAAATCAACCAACCAACATTTTCAAATAGAGAACAAGTTGAGTGAGAGCTGAAGGAAACACTTTTATGCTCTTCCCTTTAGATTTAATAGGGCTGGTGCAGCTGAACATCTGTCCAGATTAAGTTCTATAACATTTAACTTTTCCTCATACCCTTTTAACTGAATGTGCAGACCATCAGGCAATTTTCACTCCCAGTCACCTCAAAGTGGCTTCCTCATAGCATTTATCTACCTGCGAAGAGTCACTCTCTCACATCGAACATGAGCATCTATTTTCATCTGAGCAGCGCTGTAGAGAGAGGGAGGAAGACAATGAGAACGGAAGCCACAGGTTCACTGTTTTATGTTGTCACTTGACCAGAGTGGAGAAAAAGCTCTTGCACATATTATATGATGGCAGCCTTTTGAAGCACATCAAGGGGCAGTGCTTTTGAAAGCACACTTTCCCAGAAATATCTGTGTGTTCAAAAGAAAGCTTTTGTGTTCAGAATGGCAAAACAAATTCAAAATCCTAGCCTGTCAGAATCTGTTTGCATCCATCCCCTCCCCTTTTCTAAAAACCAAACTTCCTAGTATTCCATTTTTATATACAACTGGAAAGCAAAAATCCTTTTACAAAGAAAATTATATAAGTGCATTCAAACTTTGAAAGGGGAGCCACTTTGGAATGGTGGTTTGAGTGTTGGATTATGACTCTGGAGAACAGGATTCGATTCCCAGCTCAGCTATGAAAACCACTGGGTGACCATAAGCAAGTCACTCTCCCTCAACCTCATGATGGCAATGGCAAACCTCTGAAGAAGCGTGGCAAGAATGACTTGAGGGCACACAACAACAGAATTACTTTAGGGCATACAATAACAAAAATAACAATAGCCTAAAATGTTATCTAATTGCATTAAAAAAACCAACAATTCCAATTTCTGTAATTTAAACTAGTAATAGCCTTCAGGTGTTTGAATTTGGGTTTGTCTGTTTTGCTCCAGATTCCAACATGGAACTTGGTTTGATTTAACTAAACTCTCTCTCTCTCTCTCTCTCTCTCTCTCTCTCTCTCTCTCTCATCACTCTACATAAATACCTATGTAGATTCAACAGATATATTTTTTTGTTACACAACCCTAGGGAAAGGGGCAAAATATAAGCTTCACATGAAGAGAGCTGCAGGCTCAATGTGTAGCCCCTTCCATTTAGAACAAAAGTGGAGGATCTCTTTCAATCCGGGGGCCAAATTTGGTGTATGATAGAGTGTGTGTGCATGCACATACATGCACATGAATTCCACAGATGGGCAAGGCCAGAGACAAAGGGGTGGGTCTAAAAATACTAGCATATAATAAAACCTAAGGAGAGGCACTGCAACCTTTTTAGTACAGGAGGGTAAATCCAAACAGAAGCTACTGTTGTCAGCATGAGAAAACGGGATCATAGGGCAGGGAACTTGGCCATATGAAGAATCTCAGAGGGCTACACTGGCATGCCAGAAGGGTCACATCTGGCTCAGGGCATGTAGATTCCCCACCTCTGAAACCATATATCAGGAAATGCAAATATTTTTCCCCTGAAGCCCTCACCTGCTCATTGTGTGAACAGAAAACGCTTGGCTAGATGGACAAACCATCTCATCTGGCAGCTTCTTATGATCCCAGGAACAGTACAGAGTTCAAGAAAGGGAAGAGACTATGAAATCACCAACTGAAGTCTGAGTCCCTTTACTAAACTGCAATTTCCAGAGTTTTTCTTTTAAGCAAAGCCACAATGACTGAACTAGAATGGAACCAGAATATATTAACGCTATGTCTCTTTTCTTCCTATCCACTCTATCTATGTTTACTGGAAAATAAAAGAAATAATAAAAGTGTTATGGTGCTATTGATGTGGTACACTTTAGAGAGTGTTGAATGCTAACTTAAGAGCAATGGTATAAGGTACAACTCTGAAGACATGCATTGCACAACATGTAGGGCTGCTGAACAATGGCACTGCTATTCCAGGTGTCCCCTTCTGCCTTTGTAACATCTGGTTGTCTTTCACACTCCACACTTATAGTAGCATTATTCCACTTTAATTGTCATGGCTGCATCCTACAGAATCCTGATGTTTGCAGTATAGCAAGGCACTGGCTGTCTCTATTAGAGAATTCTGAATGTTCCTCCCTAAACTGCAAATCCCAGGATTCCACAGGATGAAACCATGGCAATTAAAGTACAATGGCAATTAAAATACTTGTACAATGTGAAAGGGCTCCCATTTGTGAAAGGGTTCTGTTGTTACTATAATGCATATTTGACCTCATAGTGCTGACTTCTGTAATGTATAGGAGATGGGGTGCAACACATTGCAATGACATGAGGAAAATGAGGAGGCAAAATTATATGGGACACTTGTTTTGGGTAGTAGCCTATTATTCTCTCCCTCAATTCTTAGGAGAAAAACTCTCAAGTCTAAAGCTAAGGCAAGAATAATGTAGTCTAATTGTCTCACCACTGCAGAAAAAAGTGTCATGTACACTCCTTGGTCATATTTTACATTTCATTATTATGGGCCTATAATAATAATAACTTTATTACGGCCAATTGGCCTATAGTCCAAGTATTTCGCTAGTCTTTTTAAATGTTATCATCACATCGTGCAGTAGATAATTCCAAAATTTAAAAATATGAAATAGGTATGGAAAAAATGTTTTATTGATGTTAAACCCAAATTAAATCATCCTAATTGGGTGACCTGGCATTCTGGGTTTGGGTGGACAATGTGTGGCCTTCCAGATGTTGTTGGACTGCAACTTCCACCAAACCTAGTCATCATAACTAAGGGTGGGAGATGTCTGGACTTATAGTACATTGCCATCTGTTGGATTACAGTTTGCCCCTCCCTACTCCAGATCATAAAAGAAGGAATCAATAATTGTATTGGCTTCTATTAAATCCATCCACTCACCTGTACAGTGTGGCACCCAGTGTCAGCAGCATTGTGACCTTCTTCCCCTCACTCCAGCTTCAACTCTGCATGGCACCAAAACCTACTCCAGGGAGATTTTCTTCTCTCTGAAGAGATTTTTAGGTTGCATGGGAAGGGGGCTGCAGGAGGGAAAGGGGTTACCAATTCTGGCAGTAGCATGAAAATACTATGGAAGTATAGCATTGGATGCCAGCCATAAATTTCTAAATTTGAAAAGCCCCCAAATACTATAACTTTACTTCACCAACACTGGATCATTCCAGTTCCGTTTTTCTACAATAACCTTTCAGATCAATTATATAATACACAGCATTTCGAGTCAGCCCATGTCATACATTTATAAAAATGTATTTACATTGTTGGTAATCCCTTTCCCAATAAATCCCATCATTGAGCTTCTCTCTTCCATTGTTTGCATTGAGATTTTGCACCAAGCTTTCTACCACAATCTCAGGCATTTATAATTACTAGTTCATACCCCATCAATGTGTAAGTGAAGATAGATTTTCCCTCTCACTTGCATAATTTTGTACTTTCTTACACTAACCAAGATTTAATTTTTCCTTTCAACATCTCCCATCAATGAAGGGCTGTATGTCCTGTTCAAAACTTGCACAAGAAAATTTTTAATACAATTCGAGCTGGCATGTTCAAAATTATAGGACACCTCAACATTGGGAAAGAGCTGTTCAGAAGGCCAGATGATGTGACTAGCTAGTGTGCCTTGAACAAAAAAAGACTTTGAAGACTTTGAACTATTCCAACACTTGGATAAGCCGAAGGATGTTGAATTACCAAAGATATCATGGCAATTTCATATAAATGCAAGCAGAGAGCTATAACAATGCTTTCCTTTGTTCAGCCTGCTGGTAGGGTGAGTTCCCTAATGAAATGAGGCAGCCCTGGAAAAGATCAAATGCATGAATTCGGTCAGGTGGAAGCTGAAAGCCAAAGAACCTTTAAAAGCCTTGGTCAAATGCACAGCATAGAAAACACCAGGGAACTGTAAAGGTAGAAAGGTGATTTGGAGATGGTTAGATGACTGGATTGCTGGCCATCGCACCATCCCAGAATGTCATCCCAGGGCTACCTTTATTCCATTTTAATTAACTCAGGAAATTTCTCACAGTCACTTTTAAGAAAGCGAACCGCCACCTTAATTTTTAAAACAAGGCATGCATGCCCATCCCCTCTAGAACACTGACAATCCCACTGCATGAATTAAGAGGTTTTAAAATAACCTTTCCGATAAGGAATTTATTAACACCTTGATCCACAGCTTGATGCATGCAACCTGTTTTTCTTGAATATTTTTGGCAGCGCTAAATTACACTCCCCCCTTCTAATGATTTCCCCAGTACCCCTTGCGAAAACGTCAACTTATTTTGTTTAAATTGCCTTCTAAATCCTGTCTGTGGGGTCATCTGAAATCAATATGAATTGTTGTGTAGTGCTGAGCCAGTATGGCATAGCAGTTTGAGTGCTGGACTATGACTCTGGAAACCAGGATTCGATTCCTGCTTGGCCATGAAACCCACTTGGGATAGTCACATGCTCTCAGCCTCAGTGGAAGACACTGGCAAACCTCCTCCAAACAAATCATGCCAAGAAACCCCCATGATAGGTTCAACTTAGAGTCACCGTAAGTTGGAAGTCTCTCTCTCACACACACACACACACAGAGAGAGAGAGAGAGAGAGAGAGACATTTAGTTCTCCTGTTTGGATAACAGCTTCCATGTGAACAATCCAGAAAGAAGCACAGAGGGAAAACAACTGGTGAAGCCAAGTGAGAGCCACCCCACATTATGTTCCACAGAGAGGTGGGATATAAATAATGATATTAATAATAATAATAATAATTAGTATTATTAGCTGAAAGTTTTGTGAGCCAACAACAAGCAAAGAACAATAAGATCCAAAATCCACAAAACAGTGATACCTTTATTGGAACAACCTAAAGCCACAAAATACATGATGCAAGCTTTCACAGCCTCACTGGCTTATTCATCAGAGAAAGGTGTTAAATAAAAAAATATATATGATGACGTTAGCCACTGGTCTGCATTCTATCAAGATGTTATAGGTGTTGTTCTGAGTTTATGTTGGTATAGAGGGATATCTGTTCAAGTAGGGCCTCTCCTCCTCCTGGTCATGTGGCACTGGGAGGCAAGGCATTTCAAAGTCCAGAAGATAAAATTTAAATTCTATTAGCAAGACAAAAAGGTATTTCCTCTGAGATCCAGGATGTTTCTTTGCCTTGTATGGTCATAAATACCTTTGTTAGGAAGAGAAAATTTAATCTCTCAAGATAAGTTTCCATGCTTTTGCATTAGGAAAATTTTAGGTACTGTTTTGGTAAAATGTGCCAAATGTAGTCCCAATTTTTTAAAACTGTTTTACCATTATTGGAGGTAAAAACCTCAATAGTAAAGTCCCAGCAGTGGTTGTAGGTTGGAGAAAGTGTGGGGGGGGGGGGGGGGGAGAGTGAGCATCGCATTGTCCATTTCTGGAGGCACCCCATCAAATCTGTACCCCATCAAAATCACTGGGGCTTGAATTGAAAAATCACAAGTGAGCAATATTCAGAATCAGCCTATTTTCATCACAGAAACCTTACTGCTTCCATAAAATTGCAGGCAAGCCAAGTTTTTCTCTTCCCGTCTGTTAGTTTCAGGCCTTCATGCTTGAGGAAGGAAAACAGACATGTTGGCTCAGCATCTATTTTGGTTCGTAGAAGTGATGGAATGACAGCCTCTCTTTTCCAAGTGGGTACCTCCTTCTTACAGAAAACAGGATAGAGCTCCAGATTCAGTAGGATGGGGGGATTTTCCTGGCCTGCTAAACCTCTTCTGGCTGGGAAGGAACCCCTTTAGCCCTAATAATAGCCTCTGTTAAAACAATGTAATGCAAGAGAGGAGACAGAAGGACAACCTGTGTGGCTCCATTTACCCATCTCAGTTATGTCTGTGAATGGGGCAGAGCCCCCAAAAGCCCAAAAGCTAAAGGCATTTCTAATGTCCATCCTGTCCTGGGATTTTCAAACCACATGCAACATACATCAGTGAGGGCTTGTTTGGCTTCAGAGCCAATGTCAACGAAGTATGAATCTGAATACGAATCCTAAGTATTAATAAAACGATAAATGTGAATGTGGTTCCTCTTGAAACAGCTGCAGTGGTGGACAAAAAAAAAACCTGGCAGTTTTGGCAGAAAACCCCTTATCAAGGGGCAGCAGAAGTTGAGCAGGGCTACCCCAGAACACTTCAGAATGCTAGAAAATGTTCTGAAAGAGGCATTGCACAGGCCCCAGTTGTGTGAATTGCAGTGACCACAAAGAATAATGTGACTTTAGATCTAGTCCACTTTTTACTTTTTCCTCTTAAAGCAGACTCACTTTTAGGGCCATCTTGCAAGGAGAGCAGGTGATTTATGTTCTCTCACCTGAAGGTAGCAACACCTCTGTGCACAAGCACACTGATACATAAGCAATACATAAAAATAGATAGACAGTTCTCTTTTTCCCACCCTACAGAGCAATATCTGACTTCACCCTGCTACTGTAGAGATGGTGGCTGGGGGAGAGAAGAAAGGAAAGAGAAAGAAACAGCAAGCTAAATATAAGGAATTAGGACCAGAACATTGAAAACACCCTGCTGACTGGCCAGAAAAGAGGGGTGCTGGAGGTAAAGGAGAGAGTGCCCCCACCCGGGATGGCTATCCTAGATGCAAAAGGCTGTCTGTCCTCTTATGGCAGAACCAGACTCAAATATAACCAGTCTTTGGCCCTCCAGATGCTTTGGACCAACTCCCAGAAGATCCAGTCAATGTGGCCAAATCCATGGATTACGGGATTTGTAGTCCAAAACATCTGGCAGAGGGTAAGGCTCCCCACCCCTGACTTAAATCCAATGAAAGCTTCTGCAAAACACTGAAGGTAAGCCATCTATCACTTCTGTGGGGGTGGGAGTAGGAATGTTAAAATCCCTGGTTTTCAAAACAACTAGAAAAGTGGTGGGTGCATTGATGTTCAAACAAGGCCTTTGCTTGTTTTGCTCAGTCGTTGGAGAAGGGGAGATGCCCACAGCAGAAGCAATTTTCAGAGAGCAACTGTAAGTAACCCAAACTATTTTTGTCCAGTCACATCTGAGAATGGGTACCATGAAGTTCTGAGCCCCAGTGTTTTTCTATTCGGTTTGTAACAGAGAAGAATAGACATGCAAGAAGTGCAACAAGGCACCTTTGTTCCGTTTTCAACCCACCCGGAAACCTTATCCCCCATCTCTCTTCTGTCTGCTTTACAGAGATCCACACACTGCTCCTTCAGTGCAATGCCTGTGAGAGGTGCTGAATGGACAGCTCTGGAAGCAGAAACCCAGCAAAAAAAGGGAGAGAGGAACAAAGCACAGGAGACCAGCTAACAGACTTCCAAAGTTAATTCAGTGGAAACGAAGTATATGGGCTAAAAAAAGGCCCATGGATTTTAATAGCGGCTTGGCAAAAGGCAGACCTTTAAGAGAACCAACACTTTAGTGGAACAATGAACAAGGAAATGAACTGCAGGAGATTCAGAATAGATAAAACGGAACTCACACAATGCATCATGAACTTAGGCAATTAATTCCTATGAGATGTGGCAATGGTGGCTGCCTTAGGGGATATCGGAAGGGCATTCAACAAATTCAGAAGAGAGGACATTTCTATTTAAAACTACAGTTCATAATCATTACATAGAGGCTCCATGGCAGAGAATACCAGCTGCTGAGAAGCACCCAAGGGGACAAGCGTATTGACCACAGCCTTTCTTTAGGGTTTCATGGAAGTCAATGTGGTTTTCACAGATATGGCAACTTTGTGGGAAACAAGATGTTGGATCAAACAGTCTCTTGTGTGAGTATGAGTGAGCATATAGGTGTGAATGTATGGTACGTTTGTGTGTGTGTGTGTGTGTGGGGGGGGGTTTCAGGCTATGTGGCTGTGTTCCAGAAGAGTTTATTCCTGACATTTCGCCAGCATCTATGACTGGCACCTTCAGAGCATTCTCTGAAGATGCCAGCAACAGATGCTGGTGAAATGTCATGAATAAACTCTTTTAGAACATTGGCCACATTGTCGGAAAACCCACAAAAAACTATGGATGCCAACCATGAAAGCCTTCGACTTCACATATGGTAGATGACTGTGTTGTGCAGGTGTGGGAAGCTGGAGGAGGAAGATATGGCTGTTATAGACACATCCTCTTCACTTCTAATCCTATCCATGACCAATTTCAGCTCCAGTCCCACTCACTGCAACAAGCATGCGGTCCCTGGCTAATTTACCCTATGGCCCTAACAGAGGGAAAGTTTTACTTTTTCTAATCCAACAAAGCTCTTACATTGTTATTTTTTTACAGTCAGTTAAATGGCAACTGTCCCTGCAAAAATATTCATAATTCCAAATCCATACCAAAGAGAGGAACTCCAAAATAATGTATGAAAATTGAACACATTTATTATGGGCAGAACTTAGCTGTGTGTAGAATATTTAAACTAGGAACCAGAAGCCTTGAATTTCATATGAATCCTTTTCTGACTCTTCTTCAGGAAGCCGATCCTGGACTGGGCCACTTAATAAGTTGCTTTCACTTTTCATTTCTTTTCAGCAAGCCTGGGCTTTCTCTCCCGAGGTCAACCTAGAAAAGTGTCTATTAGGGCTAACTGGAGTGATGGCTCAGCAGCAGGGAACATATCACCCAAGCCTCATTAGGAAGTACAATGTGTGTTCGGCGGCCCACTTGGGGAATACTTTGGAAGCCACATGCCAATCTGCACAGCCAAGGGCACTAACAAGTTTAAGTAAGTCTGTCATGTAATCTAGCCGCTAAAGCACTAAGTAATCATAGAGTCAGGAAGGCAGGAGGGGAGGTGCCCTGAGATCCCACCCTTCAATTTGCGTTGGCACTGATTGGTACAGACAACATAATTTGAAAATGACAAAAATAGGTCTCAAGGAAGAGGAAAGCTCATGGTGCAGTCTGCGACTGGCTTGCATGTCTGATGCAGGGAGTTGGCATTCCGGCAACACCTAAGTGAGATACATGAGTAAGTGTCATTAGGACTGATCTGAATGTTTTTCAGGAACAATTCCAGGTGTGTGACTTGTTGCCTTCCCTTTTTTTTCTGGATGGTTTTCCAACACTGCTCCTCAGCATGATATTCTGCTCCTTCTTTCAGACAGGCAAAACAAAAATGGAGCAGCAGAATGAAACAACAGAAGTTGATTTCTGTCAGTGTTTGTCCACCTAAGCCAGTATTATCTGTTCTGACTGACAGCATATTGAGAGTCTTTTCCCTTCATCCTCCCAACTAGAGATGCCAGGAGTAAAACCTGTGGCTTTTTAAATTGAAAGCATGCACCTTGCCACTAAGCGCAGGTCCCTTCTGTAAGGCAGAAGAAGCTCTAGCTTCCCATCCTCATGCGCAATACCTTTGCAAAGGTTCCAAATGGCTGCTTAGCAAATATTCCCTTGTCTGGCTTCTCAATGAACAGAGCAACAACTGGAAAAGAGGGAGGGAAAGGGCTGCTTTTACAAAAAGTATATAGTAATCCATTCTGTTAATGTTTAAAAGTGAACAGCACACATCATTAAAAACATATCATACTTAATCTTGCATGTAACAGGGAGCTTAAATGCTACAGACTTGAGTTTGCAAATAGCTTTTCCTGCTGGTTTACAACTGAAGAAAAAAAGTGGGGAGAGAGGATGAAAAGAGGAGGAAAGAATTGAGATCACAATAATGTAAACCCAGATCAAAAATGAAAGGCCCCAACTCCCACTACTCTTATGTCAAACTGCATTTGTCAAAGCAAACATTAGTACTGAAACCCTGTTTGGAATAAAAATTAAGATGCTGTTTCAAAGAGACCCAGTGAACTTGCAGAGTCACAAAAGATTCATTCAGTCACTGATGTCCCCAGTCATCTGCTTGCAGTTTGAGAAGTTGCCTGAAAAACAAAGACATACTGGCTTTTCTTATGACGATGTTGACCAAACAGGAGTCAAAGGGTTTTGGCAGCAAAAAAAGACAGGCCCTCAATTTAATTAGTTTAATCACAACAACAAAAACCAAGGTGGACCTTAGGGCCAAGATTGGGTGGACTCCACTGCTCAAAAAATATAAAATGAAAGAAAACTACTTCTGTGGATTCCTCCACACTCTCCTCCTCAGTTCACCCCACTACTGTTTCCAATGGGGCTCGAGCATAGGCAGAATTCACCTTACGCAGCGGGATCCGGAACGGATCCCCCACGTAAGGCAAGGGCAGACTGTACTAAGGAAGGCAAAGAGGAAAGTGCAAAGGTAGGCTTAATGCTGAACATAAAACAAAAATAATGACCATGGAAGAAATACATAAGGTTGCCATGAGTCCAGGCCAACTTGAGGGCAGTTAACAACCAGTGCAATTCTTCTGGCAGATGTTGACCATAGACGTACGTTGGAGGACCTAGAGATGCCTAGAGAGGTGTTTTCTCAGGTTATTTAAAAAAATAGTTTTTTATTTGTGGTTTTTCCACTTTCATGGGAGTCCTCAGCCCCTAAGCCCACCAGTTGTGGAGGGCCCAGTGTACAGCATCCAAACAGAAAACATTGACTTGCTGCTCTTCTAACAAGCCAGAGTTATAAAACCTTGGCACCCAAATCCACCATGTTAAGACAGCAATAAGCCAGGAATCCTAGTTTAGGTATAGCACAGAACAAAACAGAGTTACATATTTCTTGGCCTGTCTGTCTTTTCCACTTGTATAAAGAGCCAGAGTAATTGGGCAATGTGCCCCAGCGCACTGCTTCTTATGAATAAATCAGAATTTAGAGCAATTCTCACTTATTGTTACTAGTGAACTGGCCCATTATAAGACACCAACTGGGCTTTTTTGTTTTGTTTTGTTTTGTTTTGACTGGAAGTGAACTCATTGTTCTTCTCTTTCAGATCACTGCAGGGCCACAAGTGAGTAGGATGTATGGATTAGTAGCTTCTGTGGACTTATCTGCAAAGCTGCAAAAAACCCTCCTAAAGCCAAGAGAGGTAACCTATACCTGGAACGGATTATTTTCTCCTACTACACTGCAGACTTTTAAAGCCATGGTCTGCCTTTTTCAAACACATTTCTCCCATAAAGAAACCTAGATATTTGCTTTTCTTAAAAATGACAGTTGAGGCCACTACAAAGAATGGGGGAAAAAGATATACAGAGTTGCTTGAAAGAGAAATAGCCCAGGAAATGGCCAGTGATTTTCCTCTCACAAGAGCTGTTCAGTGAGTTTCAATCAGTTTCTGCCAAAAACGTAAAAATCCTTATATAAATGTAGGCCCTAATACCATGGGAGGGGGGTATTGTTTAGGACAGAAATTCCATAATTCTCCCGTTATATCTCAAAATTGCAGCATTTCATAAAACGATTTCAACCAAATGTTAGTGATAAGTGACAAATGTTCTGGATACTGAAAGGAATTTGCAATCATATCTACAGCAGGCGATATTTCATTTTCACTGTTTTTCTTTTCTACAGAGCTATTGTCTGCAAGAGCAAAAAGAGAAGAAAAAATAGAACAAAAATGTAGCTTCTGTTACAGGGAACATGAAGTGAACCATCTTTATATGGCCATTGCAGACTCAACTTAAATGGCAAATGGATGGGGAGAGGCATTTATTTAATTAATAACTTATCCAACATATATACACAGAATGGCTCAGATATAACAGCAAATCATGGTTTGATGTAATATTAACAAACCTTCATTTGCAGTCCATTGTTTCCCCCCCCCCCCTTCACTCCAATCTCCTCATTTTCAAGAAAAGAGCTTGGAGAAGTAGGGGATAAGACCAGTAAGAAAGTGAATCAATATAAGCAACTATTTGTTTACTTATTTCCTATATTTATATTCCACTTCTCCTCTGTTCAGCTCAAGGCAGTGCCCACAACTTTCTTCCTGCCCCCTTTAACCTTGCAAGAGCCTTATAAGGTAGGTCAGGCTAAGAGACAACTGGCTCATAGTCACCCAATGTATTTCCATGGTTCGGTGTAAAGGCAAGAATTCTCCACTCTCATGAGCCAGCACTCCAGTGACACTGTACATAAGCACTAATACAGTGAGGTGCAATGGCATGCTCTCTTTCCACCCTCCAGGAACAACTTCATGCAATTATTTGTTGTTGTTGTTGTGTGTCCTCCAGTCATTTCCAACTTATGGTGACCCTAAAGCAACCCTATAATGGGATTTTCTTGGCAAGATTTGTTCAGAGGAGGTTTGCCATTGCCTTCCCCTGAGACTGAGAGCATGTCACTTGCCCAAGACCAACCATGGAGTTTCATGGCCCAACTAGGAATCGAACACTGATATCCAGATCACAGTCCAACACTCAAAGCACTACACGACACTAGCTCCTTATTGCTAAGGAGCAATTATAGCTAAGAGCAAATATTCACAAGTGAATTTTATGTCCATTGAAAACAGGAACATGTGGAATGATTTGCAATGTGTGGAAAAGAATACCCCCCAAAAAGGAGCCATACCCTTTACACAACAAAGCAGGGTCACATTTGCCCTTTTGCTCTTTGAAATACAACACAGGGAGGCAAATGTCCACATTCTAGGGATCTGACACCATCAATGAGAAAGGATATGACTACCAGAAAGGATCTCATCAATTAGGTGACACTTCAAGGGACTGAACTGAAGCTGAGAAGGAATAGACTTGATGAAAAGAGTGATGCTTGGCATGCTGTTCTCTCAGCACAGTCCTCTCACTTCTATCTTTCCTTGCTCAAGTGAGAAACAGAGAGAATGAATGGATCAGAGAGATCAGCCAGGATAGCCTTGCATAACCTGTGGACATTCTGGACTGCAGTTCCTGGTACCCCAGCCAGCACAGGGAAAATGGGAGTTGTAATCTAACACCAGGTTGGAGAAGGCTTAAATTAGGGGATCGACTGCACTCCTTAATCACTTCCCATCTCCTTGCTGGAGTCTCAAAGAGGAAACCGACTGGCAAATGTGCCCCAAACATGCCCTCTGTCATCTGTGTTTCCACATCAGTGGAGAACACAATCCCCCAAAACTGTAAATTTTATCCTCTTGCTGCCTCCATGTCTCTGCTACAGAACACATATAATTCTGAATCATAACAAGAGAAGAGCTATGTCTCTGATACTCATTGGATGGAGCCACGGTATTGACTCTGTCATTGAAAATAGCCAAGAACTCATGGAGGATTCGATTTTCCTGCCAGATTTACTACAACAGTGAAGTGCTGTGGTGACTCACCCTGGGCAATGCAGACAAATTCTGATTCACAGAGTCTTCATCTAAACACAGACAAACATGTCAAGTAATACAGCCTCATTCATCAGCATTTACACCATGCATTTTACTCCAGTTCAACCAGTCATCAGAGACAGAAGAGATAAGGGTGGAATGCATCCTATTTTGATAATATTTAATCTAGTGCAAAAATTATTATAAATCCCTTATTAAAACTTCTAGTGCTGATAATCTCTTAGACAAACCTCAGAGCAGATGAAAAAAAGGGAATCTTGCAGAATCACAAAACACTAAAACTTATCATGTGAGATGCTTTCATAGATTATGTGTCTCTTGATCTTTAAGATGCTACAAGATCCCCCCCCCCCCCCCGGTTTGCTGTGGTTCTCAAATGGTGTGGCGAGGCCCCTGGGTTGTGTGTGAGAGTTGCTCAAAGGCGACAAAGGACTCCTCCTCTTCCCAAACTTTTCTATGTAAAATTTACATATGTGTTGAGTGAAATACTGACTTTATTTAAATAAAACTGCTCTAATTTGAACAATGTTATTTCCTTATAAAATGTTAAAATATGAATATACATGACTGTGTGAATGTAAATATGCACACTAAATAAAGTATTTTTATTCATATACTACATTGGGGAGTGTGTGATGTTCGCATGTAGATGTAAAGCAGGGTCCCAAGGGTAAAAGCTTTGATTACCACTGCTGTGAACACATTTGATTGTTTATTGTAACATGGCATGAAAAAGTGAACAGCAGAAGAATTTAAAGCAAGGTTGTCATTAACACTGGTGAAGATTTTTGCCAGTGACTGTCTGATACTATTTCTGGTTTGTTTAAAAAATACTTCATAGACTTCTGTCCCTACATAATAGTTCCCGCTGCTTGTTTTTGCTTCTACACCCAGATATTCCCTTTAATTTGCTCCATTATTCTTGCATTCAAAGTACTTAAATTCCAATTAATAAGAGCCAGACACAAATCAAGACACAGCAATTAGACAGGATAATCACACTGTGATAACTGAGCTTCTGGATAAAAACTGTGTATTAGCCAGTGCCCCAAATCCTTATCATGAACACTTTGGGACTGTCCACATCTATGGAACATCCCTTCCTCAAGAAAGAAGAAATACTGGTGCATGGGATCTAATTAAGTAATTCTATAGTGGTGATTCTATAGTTACCAATCTTCATGGTAACTGGTGTTTTTCTAAAAAAACTTGAAATGTAAAAGCAAATAGAAAATAAAATTTTGGTGATGATAGACCTCAGGGTTCCATAGAATGGCAAGCTGAAAAACAACAAATAAATATTTAAACCAATCAATCAGTAACTCTCAATGGTCCCTCATACCTAGGTTTGGCCTTCCCTTACCTGAACCCCTGCTAAGTATTGAACTACAACTTCCATCATCCCCAGCCAACACAAATCAAGCTGTCTAGGGAGGTGGAGATTGCAGTCCAACATGGCTCAGAGTTGAGGCAGGTTGCTTTAGCTGCTCCTATCTGTCTCTACTCTGAAAGGTCTCTTGAAGAGAGAACCAATAAAACCTACTCTTAACTTCTACACCAACAGAATGCAATGATTATTCTGTTCAGCCAGACTTTTTTGTATTTTTAGTCTCTTTTCAGCTTTAATCCCATAATACTTACCTGGTAGTAACTCTCGTTGAACTCTCACTGTGGTATTTCTCCAATGAGAGACGTCTGAAGTTATACGGATACCTCCCACACACATAACTTGGTTATTCATCAGTGCATTTCCCCCATTCATCTCAGCTGGGATCTGACCTTAATATCCTTTTGAATTTAATCCTCAGATTTAAAGACTGTGTTCTGTTGTGGCTAGGGGCTTAAGAGCACGGGGCAACTGGCTCTCTTATGGTAGAAAAATCAGCTGGTTAGGGAAGATGCTTTATGTAAAAGAAAGCATGGGGTGTCCCACATTTCCTCTTACATAATATATACTTGTTATATATTATGGCTGCCACCATCTCTAAACTCTTAACTTTAAAACATGGAGAAATTCATTTTTTGCTTTTGGCAACTGCATTTCATATTATCAAGCTACCAAAGGTCATGTTCACTGATGTATTACTAAAAGATCTTTTAGATGGCGACATGTGAATCCTGTGTAATGTAGCCAAGTATTCACAGGATGAAGTTTTGTGTCTCTTTGTAGAAGTGTTTTATATACTTCTGTATCTTTGGAGGCACAGTCATAAGCCTCAATACGTTAGACAGCTAAAATACTAACTGAACAAAGTAAAATTAACATATGTTTACTGTGAATATTTCTTGGTGCAAAGGCTGGCTTGAGATCTTTTCAAAGACAGAAAAATGAGGATGCTCGGTTTTCAAAAAAACATCTTTAAAGGACAGCATCAAGAAGATCTGTCCATGCAGCTGGCTGGAAGACATCCCAATCTGTTTTGCCTTGTCAACAACTCATCCCTCTGAATTCACTGCAGAACTAATTAATCAGAGCCTCACCTGTTTTATACAATGGGAACCAGCCTGAACATTGAACAACTGCTGTCAGGAGTCACTAGTAATTGCGGACGTGTACTCTGATAGATGCTGACTTTTGGATTGCCTGGACACAAACATCACACAAGACCAGAAACTCCATGCCTGGGGACAGACTGACACATCTGTAACTCTGACAGTGAGGCATTTGCTTTGCCAGAAGGCTGAGCTAATTTCAAAGTAATGCAGGAACATGCATCCAGAGTTTCCCCTGTGCAGCCCAACTTTAAAACTTCTCACACTGTATTATCCAGTATCCCAGTCCTCATACTCTTCTAACCAAATATTTTATTTAATACATTGGGTGTGCATGCAAGCAGATAGGTAGAAGAGCCAGTTCCAACATATGTTGGTAGAGTCTGAACGCTATTGACTATGATTGACTAGGAAAACTATCTTGGGGCTGTGGCAAATATGCCTCTGTGTGTGTGTAGGTATGTGTGTATGTGCCTTCAAGTTGTTTGTCAATTTATGGTGACCCCATTCGCTGACAGGGTTTTCTTAAGCAAGGAATACTCAGAGGTAGTTTTGCCATTCCTTCCTCTAAAATATAGCCTGCATCATCTGGTATTCATTGGTGGTAAACAGCTCAATGAAAACATCAACCCAGCTCTGAAAACAACAAATTCCACTAGGAAAGTGGAAGAGATTTTTTTTTGGGGGGGGGATGCAAATCTCATAATGCCTTTCTATAAACCTATAATACTATGCACAGTTCTGATCACTAGAATTCAAGCCACTGTATACATAAAGAAATTCTAGAGGAGGGCAAGTGAAATGATCAAGGCAACGGAGTGACATCCCTATGAGGACAGGTGGGATGCTGGATCTTTCCAGATTATAGAAATGGCATGTCCACATCAGGCATAACTTTATGTTTCTCTGCCATGTTCCTTAACCGTAACATGGCAGAGAAACATAAAGTTATGCCTGATGTGGACAGAGAGGATTTCCCTACCTCTCTCATACGGTTGGCCCTTCTTATACATAGATTTTTTATACACAGATTCAAGCATCCACGGTTTGAAAATGTCCCAAAAAAGTAAAAATTTCAAATATCAAACCTTGATTTTCCATTTTTATAAGGGACACCATTTTGTTTTGTTATTATATTTAATGGGACTTGAGTATACACAGATTTTGTTATACACGGGGATCTTGGAACCAAACCCCAGCATATAACAAGGATCCACTGTAATACTAAAAAAAAAATGTACCAGGAAGCTGAGTGGTAAGGAAAACAGTAGAACCCCCCAAAAATACAGACTGAACAGAATTAAACCATGAAATTGGATACCACAAGAAGTGGCGATGGCCACCAACTTGGACAGCTTTAAGGGGGATTCCTTTTATCTAAGAGATAAAGCTGTCAAAGGCTACTAGTCAAGACTGCACATTATACCATCAACATTAGAGGCAATAAGTTTCAGGATATAAGTTGCTGCAAACACAAGTGGAAAGGAATCTGTTGTTCTGATGTCCTGCTCTGGACTAACAACTGTGGGAACACATCACTAGACTGGAATTGTCTTTGGTCTGCTCCAGCAAAGGTTCTCTTGTGTTCGTATCGTGTGACCAAGAATTACAACCCAGACACAGCTCACTGCCCAAAGTAGTGTGATTTGTTCTTGTGAGCAAACCTTTTGCCTCCCTGCCATTTTAAAGTCCTTCACACTATACACGTCCTCTCCTCACAGCGACACCAAATGGCAAAAAATGGTGGCTATTTCGCAATCATTACATAAACACCTAACAGAGCTGGGAAACTTAGCCAAAAAGAGATTTGCACAATTTTAAATGCAACAGTGGAAAGGGAAGGTTGCAAGAGGCATGTTCTTGCCCATAGCCCTCTTTGGCTGCTTTATTTTAGTGTGTAGAATTAATTGCTGGATATTTAAAGATAACACAATTTGCTTCTTCACTGCCCACCTCCCTAAGGAACTGCATAATTCCACACAAGGCCCATCCAAATCAGCACCCACATCCCATCTAAAACAATTATCCATAGACTTCAAGCATCTTTGCTAGTTGCTAATGAGCAGAAGCTGATAATTCCACTTGGATCAAGAGACGGGCAGAGAAAGAGAGAGTGAAAGAGAGAAACTGAGATTTGCATTAACTGCATCAAAAATAAAGGAGTATATCTCCTCCAACTCTGAATGCTTCTTTCAAAGAACTGCAAAAGATATGTTATGATCAAGAACAGGAAGCAACTTGCAGCTTAAGAATAATGTCCAGAAGGATTTGGCCAATGTGATACTTTGGTAAACAGGATCTGTCTCCCACTACCCTGAGAATATTGGCTTGGCACTCTTCAGAGGACAGGAGACAATGCAGGAGAGGTAGTGAAAGATGAACCTAAATTTGGCATAATTAAAAATGATTGTGTCATACAGAAGAGAGAGGGCCACTTGTTGCTTGAGTCAACATGCTACGATAAACAGTGTTGGGGGGGGGAGCTGTATGGATGGCAGCATGGTTGTCTTGTTTGCCCAGCATCCCCTATGTACCGGGAAGCTGCCATGCCTAAAGGCTTCCCAGTGTAAGGAGGAGAGAAGGAAAGAAACAGATGCTACTCTTCATACACTATAGGACAACACACTTTTTAAAAAATTGGAAATGTCCATTCATGGAGGGAAATATTTGAGGCAACCCTGAAGAATCTTATCTAAAGAACAGGTAGTCAAAAAACTAAAATCTCCAAGCTCTTGAGTGGACATGACCTCTAGCTGGACTAAAATAAGCTCAGATTAATCAATGGGGTAGAACTGTAACCTAACAATGTCATTTGCACTTCCAGCCACTCAATTTTCCAGTCTATTTGCACCTTGGATTAAATTCAACTGCCTACCCAGTAGGATCAGCATAAGTTATGAATCAGACCTATCAAAAATAAATTATCACAGAAGCTCACATTGTTATCTTTTTCTTTTGTTCTCCTGTATTTCATTCTCTCCCCCCCTCCCCTTTGGACTGGCAAGTCAGAATACAGCTGAAACAATTTCTGATAAACCCTTCTGCCTTTGAGGATATATGAAAAAAAAATCCTGACTCAGAAGACAGCACTTTGAAAAAGTTGCAAGGCACTTACTGCAACTCAACAATACGTAAGAAAATGCTTGAAACTGCCAGCCAACCAGATATGAAAGCTAATGCCCTGTGGATATGAAGGACTTATGGAGGGGGGAGCCAGCATTAAAGCTAATGATAGGAACTAAAGAGACTACTTGGAGAAAATACAGGTGAGTTGCATAAGAGAATGTATTTCAAAATGTGACCACAGAGTTGGAAAAATGAGCAAGTTAACACTGATCTTATTGATTGTTTGACCAGTGGGTATTAAGCTTGAGGGCGTATTTAGTTGCCTGGCACCTAACAAACCACAAGGAAAATAAAAGCTATGTTCTCAAACTGAAAGCTAACATAGCATGATTAGGTTTGATGCTGGCTAATCAGGGCTGTATAGCTGAAAGTTAATAGTCAGAAAATGAGTTATTGTGACAGGTAAGTATAAATTATACCAGAGGAAACTCACTGCTACTTAGCTTTAATTCCATTGCTAACCACTGCTTCTTAAAATTGATTTAAATCTACCATCTTACCCTCAGCAGTCCTGGAGGGCAGATTTAAAAAGATCCCTTACGAACACAGATACTGTCCTTGTGGCTCGGAGGAAATCAAAAATATTAATCATGTACTCTTTGGCTGTTCTTTGTACACAGAAATACGTGCTTTATATATAACACCAATTGTGCTGCAGTTTCCAGGCAGACAAGAGAAATTTTATACAAATTTTCTACTTGCAGATCAGAAGGAAGGTATAACACAAGCAGTTGCACAATTCTTTGCAGCTGCCATTGCAAATCGTAAACAGTTTGTTAAACAGATGTAATATGTTATAATATACAGTAATCTCAAAATCTGTACAGAGGGCTTGATTTAACGGTAAAATTTGTAAATTAGTAACCAATTGCATCTGATTAATGGCACTTTGTAGTTTAACTCTTGCTTGGATAGGGGATATGTTTGTGAATTTTGAACCAATATGTCATGAATGTGGTCCTCTTTTACATAATATGATAGAGTTGTTTGCGAGATGATGGCAGCCTTCTCATTGTTGTGTGTTTGCCTGATCATGTTGTCCTATCACTGCTTTTTAACCTTACTTTTTATAGACTGTAATTTGTTTATATTCTCTAATCTGTTGTGTTTTAAACTGGAATTTTGTAATTGTGCTGGCCAAATGGCCGTAATAAAGTTATTATTATTGTATTGTATGATTTAAATCTACCTGTCTTTCCTGAAAAGACAAGGGAACATTATATGTGCAATTTAAAAATCAAAAAGGGCTGGAGGCACAGAGATGTCTTGTGCAGAAAAAATATTAATCAGAAGGGTACACGTTTCACTGTTTTTGCATAGGTGCTCATGTTCATTAATGCGCAGCAAAGTTCTGAAAAGAACACTTACTCATAGGGTTGGCATGTATCTCTTCCTATATGGGATGTCCCTTATCTGAGGGTTAGAAAGTTTTTCCTTTTATGTAGACTGAACAAGATGCTCCCAAATCTTGTATTTTGGGGTGTAGGCCCTTCATAAAAACAAAAATGTGTGCAACATGTAATTCGTTAATGTGGACAACACATTAATTTTACAGAGAAATACATGGCTAATACAATACTGAAATCATGATTTTCATTTAGAATCTGGGTAGAACACAAAACTGTTAATAGCTACGTCCTGACTATAAATGAATAGTCTGTCATGAATTTCTGACTGTCCCTTATTGCTATTTTGAAAACCTGCCAACACTACTCACTCAGTAAATGGCAGCTTTCTGTGATCAACTGATAAGACATATTACAGGTCACTATGAGGACAACAACAAACATTTTGCTTATAAGAGCTGCTCTGGAGAACAACATGAAAAAAGGGGGGAAAGCAAATAATTGTGAAGTTCTCATGATTTCACTAGCAAGCCACTTTAATTTTATTCAGGTAAGCTCTGATTATAAACTGGTCTGCAGATAAAAAGAAAGACAACCAATAAGACCTGGGGTATGTCTTTTATTGTTCAGGTGGCTTAAATTATGTTTTTAACTTCTTCTTAATTCAGTGTTTTAAGATTTCCTTTTTAATTTATATTTCGTTAATGTTACATCCACCTTGACCACCTTTTCTGATGGAAAAGCAGGGTAAACATCAAGGGTGGTGGTGGTTTATAGCTTGAGAGCCAAATTCAGTTTCAGAAATGTTGGAGGGGGACAATCCAATAGAGTGGGACCAAAGAGAAAAGAAGATAATAAAAACTACGAACATGTGTTACTTTCAAGCTTACTGTTAGTAACTAAGCCTTTGAGAAAGGAGAGGGGAGAACCCATAATGCAATTGGGAAACCATCCAATAATGGTGCCAAGGAGAAGATGGTGTGGCATCCTAGGAAGATCAAAAGGACAAATTGGGATGGGAGGAGAGCCAAATTCCTTCCAGGGCCTAGACCTGACCCCATTCATGATATAAATAACTAAGCCACAAGCCACATTGGCTTTCATGAGAGTCTTTCTAAGCATAGAATGCATTTACAAGTCAAATTCAAAGTCCTGACACATTTCTTCTGATGTTGTCTACTTCATGTCACTGCATTCCTTCCTGTTCCTTTTAGGTTTTTCAGGGCTCTGAAGCTTGCTTCTAATCTACTTGGACTGTGGGCTCAAGTTACAATGCTCTCTTCAGACACTAAAGCAAACAGAAGTCTTGCAGATCAGTTCTAGAAAATAGCAGGTGGCAATAAACCTCAGCATCCAATCTGCTCTTTCTCCCTGGTTTACAAAGTTTACATTACTATGGCAACTTCCCCATCTTTTGGTTCTGTGTGATTTTAACACAAATGACAAAGTGAGGTTGATCCATTATTTTTTAAAAAAATGTAAACGTTTTAAATTTATCCACCTGTGCCAATGGCACTCTCTAATGGGAATAGGTGAATTCATGACATGATGACTCTAACTGATGGAATATGTTATACTAAATAATACAAGAAATATTAACCACGGGCAAGTGTTATATCTAGACTGGCTCTCAAGTGCAGCAACAGAAAGTTGGAGGAGACCAGAGAGTGCTGTGGCCACATTCATCATTATAACATGCACAGAAAGAACTAGACTGAGGCATGGTACACAGTCCTTATTTCAGGCTACTGAATTATATAACTAACATGGAAAATCCAAGTTCAGCATTCAGCATGACCTTCCATTCTCTGAACTAGAAGATTATGGTTGTGTTACAAAGGCAGAATCCCTTAGCAGAAGCAGGCAATAGGATTATGGTCTGCTAATGATCAGATTCAAGAAACTAGACAGGAAACTTGCATCTCAGTCTTAGTCTAACACATGAAAGTAATGCCTGTAGATAACCAATGCCCAGTTAATGATGTGCCCAGTTTGTCCTTGGCAGACTGAAAGGGGTGGAAAAAAATGAAAACGATCAAGGATAAATGTCAGCTCAGATAGGAATCAGCTGAGAAATACCCATCTCCTTTCGTGTTTGGATGGATCAAGTAAAACAGGTCTGCTGTGACTGATCTCCGAGCAATAAAAACAAGCCCGATAAAGAAAACTAATATTCAACCAGGCAGTTGCAACTCCTAAGGAAAAAAAGGGGGGACATCAGGTCATTGCATTTGAGGAAACGATAAAAAGAACTCTGTTGGAGCTGCAAAAGGCATGAGGAAAGAGAAGATAAAATACATTTTCTCCCACAAAGTGCGCAAAGCAATTCCTACATAATGTGGCACGTGACTTAGCAAGGATGGATTTGAAATGTAAATGGAAAGCTGTTCTCAAATCAATCACAGAAAAGGATCCTCTGAGCTTTGGAAATGGTAGGAGCCGAAGAAATGAGCCATGGTCTCTGAGAGGCCACCACATCCTCTTTACTCAAACAAGGCCTTCCTGCACCTGCAACAATGCCTGTTAATATTTTCAGCCAATTACTTTTTCCCGCATTAAACACAAGCACATCAGTTCCCACTGCTTCTAATTAGCTTGAGTTTGTTTCCCTATAATCTTGAACCACCAACTTGTACAGACACCCATAACACACACACAGAAAACAAGCAGCATGATGAGACGGATTGGAAAAATCGGTGGTTCAGTGGCAGAGAGCAGTCGGCTCAAGGGACCACTAATGAGACGCGTGGCCTCCTATCTAGGTCACCTTTGCATTTGTCTCTCCAATGACATGACAGAACTATGCTTGGACAAGCACTGCATAAAGGAGCTACAGTGCAAGAGGCTTTCATTTCGATTCATAACCCTGCTGTTTGTCCAGATTCAGAGCGTGTAAACAGAACTTCACTCTCTTAGTAATCTTTGCAACAATCCCATGGAAGAGATGCTGAAAATGAAAGTGAAGAGCAGGAAGACATCAGGTATGAAATGGAATCTATTTAAAAAAATGAAGCCCAATGTATTGTGAATCAGAATAGGCATACTCAACTTGCTATCCAATGAGCTGTATACAACTCAAACAGCCAAGGTTTGAGTCAGTGTTACAACAATTTTCTGTTTTTGTAGCCCTTGGAAAATTGGCAAAACTGCACTCCTGGGTTGGTCATATATTGTAGAAGCTTAAGAGTAGGAAGGTCCTTAATCAGAAAGATAGATTAAAATAAAGCAATGTTTAAAATATGCAGAGTTCACTTTTTGTACATTTAAAATATAGTATTTGCCTTAATAAAAGATTTTGTTCACATTACTTCAAAACAAACTGCAAAATATGATCATAATTTCATAATTCATGATTTCAGATTTCAACAGAAAGGACATTCTATTTGGTAGTTCTTATCAAGTCTATTTACATATATAATATAGAAGTCTGCTACAGATGAGCCAGACCATCAATTTCATCAGGCAAGAGTCATAGGTGGGAAAATGCCAACGTTCAGGAATCCAAGAATCAAGGTAATACCAACAGAAACCTCACTGATCTTTCTCCTGTACCCATCCCATCAAAAGAAGTGTCAGTGATTCAATGGGTCTACTTTAGTTGGGACCAACAATTAGTTTTAGCCTCCAAACTTTAGCCAAAAAGGCCTCCGATTGCTCGGTAAGTTTGTGATACACTAGCCACTTTAATAGAGTAGTACGGAGCTCTTGTTAGAGGCTGATGTCTACATTTTTAAGCAAAACAAGTCCAAAATCTCAGATTTTCTGAGACAAAGCATGGAGACAGGTCATAATAGCTGGTGGATTTGGATTAGCTGGAGTTGGGGTCTCAAAAAAGTAACATCCTTGCACTATCTTCTGGTTATCATACTTAATGGTATCTACTAAGGGTACCCACATAACCAACATGTATTGAAGATTCCCCTGGTTAATCAGACAACAGCTTCTTTTTGAAATGCAAACAATTTCAACTGGAAGTTATTCCAAATGCCATATTGTTAGGTGCCTTCTTAGAGGGCACATTTCCCTTTTGCATGTGGAAAGAGGGAGATGGATGCTACTTCAGAAATGGTGCCAGCAGCTCTCCCAAACAGCTTCAACTAAAAATACAGGAGATCCATTTTACCAAAGCTGCTGTTTTCACTCATATGCAGAAGTATAATAAGACACTGATTAAAACCACACACCATTAACCAGCAAGACTTTCTGATTAACAGCTATAAAGATATTCCATTTTCAATGAAATAACCAGAGAAAAATTGGGGAAGCTTTTTCCCCACCTTCTTGACAAGGACATAAGTTAGTCTTAAAACAGCCTGAATTTCTTATCTTAAAATCTTATTTTGCTATCTTTAGGACTGCCAGACACACACTTCGCTGCACACAGGAAAACATTTGGGGTATAGGAGAGATAGGCAGCAGATCTCCATACACAGAACTAGGGTTGCCATAAGTCAGGACCTCCAAACCAGGACAAATGTAGGTCAAAATATTCAAATGGAGGACACTGTTTTAGTTTAAAAAATGGAGGACACGTGAAAAAATTTGCTGATTTTTAAAAAAAGTTAATATAAATGCATGTTTATGAGGCTTCCATAGACAATTGCCCCCTCTTGCCTGCCTCTTGCCCACCGCTTGCCCCCACTTGCTCCCCCTTGTCCGCCTCCTCCTGACCGCTGCACTGGTGGTGGCAGCGGCGGCGGCTGCATGAGTGGCCCCGTGCAAGCGCGTGAGAGGCCAAAGGCCCCGCGTAAGCGTGCCAGAGGCCAAAGGCCCACGAGACCGCTCGAGAGGCCAGAGGCCCCGCGCGAGGGCCTCAGGAGCGGCCGCAGCCAGCCCATAGCCTCCCTCAGCGGTGCCCGGGGTGGGGGCCAGGACAAAGGCCAAACCGGGGCAGGACCGTGATGACCAGTCCAAACCCGGGAAAGTCCCACCCCCCGGCGGGATATGGCAACCCTACACAGAACTCAAGAGATCTTGCATTATTTGACATTGTGGGTGTTTAAGTGTGTGCCTTGAAATCTCATGGTGAACACTTCAATTTCATATGGTTTTCTTTGTCAAGGAATACTCAGAGGTGGTTTGATAATCTCTTCCTCTGAAATATAGCATACAGCCCCTGGTATTCCTTGGCAGCTTCCTATCCAAGTATTAACCAGGGCTGATCCTTCTTAGCTTACAAGATCAGTCAGAATCTGGTGTCTCTGACATTACAGGTCAGAAATTTTGCCAGTGGAGATCTGCTCAGGTGTTAGTTGTCACAGAATGAACAAAGAAAAATGTATCAAAAACTCAGAAAGATTTACATGTTTGTGGGGCACTGGGCCATCATGGTGACATTTTTGCAGAAAGATAGTACAGTATATATAAAAAATAACAGCAAAAATCAGCCATATGAGGTATAGAACAAACAGCCCTGGGCCTAACCCTGGATTTGGGTTTGCCTGCCATACAAATTCTTGTAATGTGCAGACCAGGCAGACACAAATCACAAAATGGCCACCAACACAGCGCATTCAAAATACTGCCAAGAAAGAAACAGAAAAATCTCTAGCATCTAAAAACTACACTGGAGTACAAGCGGTGACATATCAGGCTTTAACTGATAAATTTTGTTGATGCACCCTTAGAATGGAATTCAGCTCTTTTCCCCATAACTATATAAAATGCTTCCAGGCTAAAGGGATTTAAAACGTTTTGTCAGAATAATAAGCAGATATGACAGACACAGGGAGCAGGCAGAATAAGAAGTCTGTTGTATAATGGCAGTCATTGTGGTGACAGGTGTGCCTGAAATGCCTAGGCAGATAATAAATGTGCTTCTCTCTAGCACCTCTGAGAGAAAAAAAGATCATGGTGCACTTTTCAATGTTAATTTGCTCAACAGTACACCAGTACTAGCAGTGAGATGTGGGAAGGGACATCGAAAAGCATTAAGGTCAGCTTTGCCTTAAGAATGGGAGGCATTCTAGGGTGGCATAGAGGCAGGTAGGAAAAACCTCAATTGGCTGGACTTTCCATGACACCATGTAGGTATAAAAATGGAAGAGATCATTGGGTTTGGGATGTGAATACCCTGCACACAATCCTTGACATAGACTATTCCTCTGTGCCAGACCCAGCTTCTGACAGATCAGAGAGGGAAGGTCCTGGCAACAAAGCAAAGGAGGGCATGAGGAGATCAATTTATGACAAAACAAAGGAACACCAGGAACAGATGAGGTTCTGAGTCAACCATGTGATGTGGCAGCTAAAAAAGCCAATGTGATTCTAGGCTGCATTAACAGGAGTCTAGTGTATAGGCTGAAGGAAGTAAAAGTAGCAATCCATTCTGCTTTGGTCAGACTTCACCTGGAATACTGTTGTCCAGTTCTGGGCACCACAATTCAAGAAGGATATTGGGAAGCTGGAGTTTGTCCAGAGGAGGGCGACCAAAGTGGTAAAAGGTCTGGAAACCATGTAGTATGAGGAGCGGCTTAGGGGGCTAAGTATGTTTAGCCTGAAGAAGAGAAGGTTAAGATATGACAATATAGGTATGTTTAAATATTTGAAGAGATGTGATATTGAAGATGGAGCAAACTTGTTTCTGCTGCTCCAGAGACTAGGAGGAGTGGATGCAAACTACAGGAAAAGAGATTCCACCTCAACATTAGGAAGAATATGCTCATGGTAAGAGCTGTTCAACAGTGGAATAGGCAATGAATGCTTTATGTCAGCTTGACACTATTAAAGAATTACAGGGACAAATAATTTTCTCTGTTTTACTAGTGCTTATGGCTTCTTTTGTCTGCATCTAATAAAGTGGCAATAGATCCAGAATGGGTAGTGGTTTGAGTGTAGGATTAGTCCAGGGTTCAAATTCTTGTTTGGCCATGAAACCCACCAGGTGACTTTGGGCAAGTCACATGTTCTCAGCCTCTAAAGAAAGCAAAGGCAAACCCCCTTTTGAGCAAATCTTGCCAAAAAAACCCATGACAGGCTCACTTGAGGGTTGCCATAAACTGGAAATTATTTGAAGGCACAAACCAACAACAATAAAGTCGCAAAACCAAGGAAGTTCCTTACAGTTCTGGACCATGTAGCTCCATTTGTAACAAAAATAAAAAGGGATTTCAGTTTGTCACTACTGAGTAACTGTACGTTTTACACACCAAACATAATTCCAGGTCAAACAAAATTGTATAATTGTATCACATTATATATGCAACATATATGCAACATGGGTTGGGACCCCTTTTGAGGTTGAATGACCCTTTCACAGGGGTCGCCTAAGACCATCAGAAAACACCTATTTAATTACAGTTATGAAGTAGCAATGGAAATAATTTCATGGTTGGGGGTCACCACAACATGAGGAACTGTATTAAAGGGTCGCAGCATTAGGAAGGTTGGGAACCCCTGCTCTACAGCAACAAAATAATATTCAATCAGTAAGAATTCACGTAGCTGTGTTAGTCTGGAATATCATATCAGTATGCAAATGGATCTTGCAGCACTTTTTGAGAAGGCGTAGAAGAAGTTGTAGCATAAACTTTGGTAGACTTGGTCCACTTTCTCAGATGCAATGTGTAAGTAAGTATAATCCAAAAATGTCATGAAACGGGGGGGGGGGGGGTTCAAAATTTCCAAAAATCTGTAATTACAGTAGTCTTCTCATTGGGCTGAAGACTTGGACACCACAGCATCCATGCTGTCTTTATTCCTCAACCATTCTGAGAAGTGCTCTAGCTGCTCCCATTGCCCTCCTTCTAGAATTTAGCTGATTAAATCCAGTTACAGCTCAAGCATTCAGAAGAGTTGTTCCAAGCACCCTGGAGAGACCAAATTAGGGCATTATCAGGAACAGTAGGCAAGAAGACACAAGTGCAGCCTAACTCTATTATGAGTCAAGACCTCACCAATGCAACCAGTTCATCTGTCATTCTTTTTGGGAATGTTGCAAAAGTAGAAGATATTCAATTTAAAAAGGTGACTTTCTGTCAGCCACCTCTTCCTTCAAAGTGTGACCTCCATGCCTACCAAATAGGAAAGGTTTGATCATAACTGAGCATCACATACACAAATGACAGAAACATATTGCACCCTTACAGAACCTGAAGATTTCACAGTCACACTAACAGGGTTGAAAATAGCCCAGCTGCAAATCAGTATTTTCCTCAATTTTTATACCTCCAAGACATAGGCCCCATTCCCACTGGCTTATAATGCGGATCAGGACATGAATCATGGGTGCATTGTTTCCATTTGAGCGCGAATCCGATCCGCATTGCTCTGATATTGTTTTCATTGAAATTCGAATCTGATTTGATTTATCTTGAAAAATTTGAATTATAGGTCGATAAAGTGGTTTTAAAAAATAGCGGCTTTTTAGCGAGTTTGCCTGCGCCTCCCGAGTCTGATTCGGGGCAAATGAATGGGAACGAAAGGGTGTCTGATTCGAGATCTTGAGGATGGGAGGAACAGTGCTCAAGGGGCTGGCCTGGGGGTGTCACCCTCTTTGTTCTCTTTCTGCATTGCCGGCGCCATTTTCTTCCGTTCGCATAGCATTTCCCCCAGTGGATTGGGAAGCAGGGTAAGGTGACTGCGCTACATTGAACTCCAAATGCAGTAAACACATTACTCCCCCTGCAACCTCCTCCCTGCTCCACATTCATAGACCAACATGTGAGGAGACCCATTGAACACCATTTTAAACTATTCTTTTTTTGCCTCTGCCTGAGTGCCTGAGCAGCGGATGGGCTTTGCAGGACATGCCTGCTTGATCGCCCCCCAGACAGCCCAGGGAGCAATGGGGCAGGCAAAGGGATTTGGGGAATAGAGGCTCCTCTTCTTTCTCTTCCAGAGGAACTATGGGAAGACACAGAACAGCCTTGGATGCAAAGGGGTTTAGGAGGAATAATGGCTCCTTCTCTCTTCCAGAGAATAGATTTGAGGGGAATAGAGGCTCCCTTCTTCCTTTCCCGGAGGGGAAAAGTGCCTAAGCGACTGATTGGCTGTGATGTCAAGCGCTCAGGTGCTTGATTGACAGCTGCTTTTTTAAAAAAGAGGTTCTGGAAAGGCAATGGGAACGGGGAGCAAAATAAACCGCTTCAAATTATCACAGGGAAAATATCAATGGGAATGAAAACAGGGGTATAAAAACCCAGGTCTGTTTGCACCCGTTTTTAATGGGAATTATGGGTCAGATTCGATTACGACACGGAAAAAAAATCAGAGTCAGAACTGCAGCGAAATAAGCCGCTTTTTTTGCCCAGTGGGAATGGGGCCATAAAGTATCAGGGCTGCCTACATACCCAATCTGTGACACCATTAAAAAAAACAACCACTGAATCAAGGGGCAAGGAAGGAATGGGAAGCAATATCTCCCCAGCATTTACTTTAACATTCTGTAACTGTATGGAGAAAAGTAACTCAGTCAAATGCCTTTACTTTAAGAAGGGCATCAGGCAGGAAGATAAGCAGTCAGACAAATCTTTTCATCCCAGATGGTAGCAGGTCCTTCTGCTCCAGGATGTTTTCTTGAGAGCACTTGTAAATGCAGTACAAAACCCTCTTAAGTATGGCCAATTACTTGAGCATGATAAAACACTTTAAAATCCTCACCCACTCTTCTTCTTTTATTTAGGGTCAGATTTCTTGAGACGTCTGGGTGAAGCTCATTTGAGGGTGGAAAAAGAGCAAGATGCAAAGACAAACAGCACAGAGAAAGAAAGCTAGCTGTAAACAGGGGAAACTCCCAGCCTTCAGCCTTCTATAGATACACATGAAGCATCCTGGGAAATAGGCAATACTGCCAGAAACTTGAGGGCTGAACACAGGAAGGCAGTGGTCAGCACTGGTTGCTGAAAAGGGTCTATCTCAGAAAGAAAAGGAATACTTCAGGGCTGAATGCCCCCTAGCTTGGTGTTGTCTTGTACACAGGATGCAGGCCAATAGCCCTGGGCTGAGATCAGCCTGACCAGATGCCAATCCAGTGGTTCCAGCTCAATCCCAATGAAAAAGGCACTTAGCACAATCTAAAAAGACAGGCTGTTTGCAGTGGAGTTTCCTCTGTGCCGTGACAGCCAGCAGACCACGCGGCCATGGAGCCTTACCTGCCGCTGCCAAGGCATTCCCTCTTAAAGACCTAGTTAAGGCCCATAACGGCATAAACAGGGCACCTGGTTTCACCCAGGTGACCAGCTACCCTCTTCCAACTCACAGATCAAGACTGGGACTTTCAGAGGGAACGCAGGATCAAGTAAGGGGTGCATGGCAGCAGTAGATCCATGGCGGGTGGTTGAACACCCACTCAGTGTAGTGCTGGCCCAGGGGCAGGAATGGGATGCCACGGGGTTGGTTCATGGTGTCCTGCCAGTGTGTTTGGGCCCTAATTGGAGCCTTGCATCCAAAGCAAAACAGCTTTGAAGGGTAATGCAGAAACAGTAGCCAGAGGAGAGAGAACAAAAGCCCAGAGGCAATTGAGCCATTTTTAGAAGCAGGAAGAGTAGACAAGATTTTTTCACCTTGCCTTTTGGAGCCCAGAGAAGCAGGGTGTGTTATCAACAGAGAAGGAACATGTACTGTAGTAGGCTCCACTACATGCAGCTTTACTGATAAGGTGGAAGCTCCCAATTTAGGTGGGAAGGGAAAGAGCCTACAGTTGTCAGGGGTTTGGATGAGGGAAGAAGGAAGCAGGGGAAGGTCTCTCTGCTGATCCTCAAAATGAGAGGCATCTGGAATCTGTCCTATGTTTGAAGAGGCTTTGGTTCAGAACTGAAAATTCTATTCACTATGCAATGTCAAGCTGGGTGTAACAAGAATAGTGGCAATAGCTAACACATAAAGCTTTGCATAGTCTGTGCTGGGGGGTTTTTCACATAAAGAAGACCCATCTCACTGTATTTCTCAACGACACAGCCGTGTTAGTCTGGAAAATCAGTATGCACAGGGATCTTGTTGCACCTTTGAGACTAACTGAAAGAATGAAGCTGGTAGCATGAGCTTTCGTAGACTTGAGTCCAGAAAAGCTCATGCTACCAGCTTTTTTTTCTATCAGTTAGTCTCAAGGGCTGCAACATCCCTGTGCATACTGTATATCTCAGGAGGTGGAGGAGGGTTCCCTGTTAACTTTCTGAGATGATTTTAATTAAAAAAAGGAAGAAAGCCAGTTCTGAGCTAGTCCAGTTAACACCCACCAGATGCTTGAAAAAGCAGAGCAATATATGATAGCCCACAGTGTCAAATGCTCCCAAGAAGCATAAGATAATCAGTAGCAGAATATTCCCTTCCCCACCCTCCAGAAGCAGATGATGCATGAGCACAACTGAGATCTGAAAGAGTCAAGGACAGAGGAATAATCCAAGAAATATGCAAGTTATTCTACTGACACCAAATACTTGGTCAGCTTTTTCAGAAAAAGAGAGTTCAAGACAAACCTATAGCTGGCCAGGTATTTTCCAATGGACCAGAATGGGTGTGTGTCTTTGTGTGTGTCAGTTTAAGTAGAACAATCTCACTACACTCAGAGGGCAGTTTATTATCTGTAGCAGCAGACAGATCATAACACTGGCCATCCAGCCTTAACCAGACTTGATGGGAACATGTCCAGGCTACATATGGTAGCCTTCACAATTCCCAGCAATCCTTCTGGCAATCTTAAGGCTCACCAGGCTGAAGCGATCCAAGCAAAGCGAGCAAGCGACAACCTCTAAAACTGCCAGCTGAGACTGCTGTAACAAATGTGCCTGAATTGAAATAACTAGTTTCCCCCCCCCCCCCCCCTAGTAAGACATAGATAAGGCAACCAACAGTTAAATCTGTGCATAGCTAGTCAGGAGAGCATTTCCATCCAGTTTAATCAACTTTCTTTTAAAAAACCAAACTGGTAAGTCAAAAGTTGCTGACACTGAGGAACTAATGTGACAAAGGAGACTGCTTAGCATCAGAAAAACAGAGCAGGTGCAGGGGGATGACAACAAAGAAAATACTGGCTGTCTAAGTGGCACAAGTATTTGAATTACCCAAAACACTATACAGTAATCCGCTAAAGAGAAAATTATACAAACCAGTAAGCACACAAAGCAAAGCCTTTAATATTGATTCACATATTCAATATTTCATGAGAACTACTTTTCCTCTGAACCACAGAACTGTTGCAAATGAAATACTTGGCTGATTCAGAGAGGTATAGGTCTAGACAACAATGCTGTCAGGTTGAAAATTCTGCCACAGTTTAAACAGGAGGAGGATTTTGTGACCTTATCATTTTGAAAAAGGCGTGCTCCTGTTATGTAGGATCTACAGAGGTTCTAGGAACATGTTGACAGAACAAAAAAAGAACAAATCTGGCCAACATGCTCTTGGCCCCACTGCTTGATGGACTTTCTGCCACCAAGAAGTCCCTTTCCTTGGTTCCCACCAGATGTAAGTGAGATGCTGGGGGACCCTGAAGATCTCAAAATCTGGGCAAGATCATATGGGAAGATGAAGTGCTTCAGACAACCTGAACCATATAGACCAAACCAAGCACTTCAAATTGTGCCTGGAAACAGATCAGTACTCAGTCCATCAATGCAAAAATGCATGTCTTACCAGTCTGTTACCCACACTTTGTTACTGACATCTGTCAAAGTAATTATCACTGTCTCTGCCTTTTGCATTTCAGTTTCTTCTGATCTCACTGTTTACAATCTCCACTCAATCAACCATGTTTTTATATAAATATTTGTAAACTTGAGGTAATTCTTTATGCATCTCATGTAGTGAACAAGATCCAGGAAAACTTATGACATAATAAATTTGTTAGTCTAAGTGACACAAGACATTTTGTTGCTTTATCCACAGCATTGCACTTCTGCACCTGCAGTACTTCTATATTATTTGGATTAGTTTTAGCCTAGTTACCCACATCCATCTCATAGCTTCAAACATCAATTCAAGAGTATCATAACCTGCATGAGATTTGGAATCAGAAATGAGGAGTATGCCACTTGTATACTGATCAAACATTAACTCAAATCTCCAGATATCTTCCACCAGTGGCTTCATATAGGTTCTGAAAAATACAGGGATTGTGGCAGCGCCACGCAAGCCAAAGGCTTTGGGGCAAAACAAAAATCCTCCAACATTTTTCCCTGAGTATATGCTGTCAGAAAATATTAAAGTCGGCACGAGACTTTGCCTCCTAAATTTGCACCTGTTAGATGAGCCAGAAGAAAACCATGATTGGAGATATCAAAGGCTGTTAAGAAATCAAAAAGAACCAAAAGAATCTGCAACACCACCCATTCCTGTGCTTAAGCCATCCACCAAAGTGACCAAGGCTGGTTTCATTCTGTAACCAGTCTGGATGCCAGACTACAATGCATCTAAGACTAGTGATCTATTTTATCTGAAACTGCTTGTGGCTGAGACAGTTCTGCTGCTTCTTACATCATGATGATTGTTCAACTTATTCTACTGTTGCCTGCTCTGAGAGCTTTGCTAATGAGCGGGCTTTAAATATATCAATAACATACTAGAACTCATCCCATTTTCTGTCGATACTAGTTTTCTCCTACTAATCTCAAAGGAAAATACAAAATAACTTTCAGCTCTGCCTGGTCTCTTCCTCTTTTGACTGCTAAAAAAAGGTGTAAACTGAACATTTCATGACTATGTGTTGTGGCCATCAAGTAAACACGTCCCAGTCGCTTTACATGATGTTCCTCTCCAGAAGTGGTTTTGTTTTTCTGCCTTTGTTCCTCTGCTGAGGCACATACTTGCTCAGACACTGGCATAGATTTATGTCCCCTTTGTATAGGCTTTAGAGTTTTTATAAACTTCCACACATGTCCCCAAGAACAAGGAAGAGTGGCTCCATTGCTGTCATAAACACCAGTTTATCAGCAATACAGTATGCATAACCATGTAAGGAAACTGAGGAAAAGGCAATTTCATGGCTATCATAAGCTGATCAGTACACTGCATAACTAGCATCTGGATACAGGAGGAACTGTTTGCTCCTGAATTTGCTTAATATAATATCACTCTCCTAAGTGGGGGTTACTGTTGATTCACTGCTAAGTCAGCCACTCCTCAAAGTATGTGTGTCTGTCTTCAGCTTTCTCTAAAACCTCCTAAACACCGAGGAAGAACACGGCAGTTAAGAAGTTTTCAGTAAATTTCAGTTCATCTCACCAAACATGTTCCCGATATGTCCATTCTTAGTGAGTGGTCTGAGTTCGTTTTTCCCCAAGGCATACTGCTTGTAGTTATCCCAAGCAAACTTCATCATCTGTAAGAAAGAGAGGCAACTAGTGGTTAGTCAACTTTCAGACTGCTTCATTTTCAGCCTTTGAAAACCATTATACTGAAAGGCAGATCATAAAACAGATAGAATAGATGTGCTATGATACGGAAGACTCCTTAAATCAAATGTGCATGTGCACGTGCACACACAGGGCAAAAACAAAAGCCGAAAACAGAACAACAGTATTTTGTTTCTCAGCTTTTGACAGAAGCCATTGTCTCAAAACCTATTAAAAAACCACAGTCAAACTGTGCCGATAGGATGTCTTCTAAGTATATGAAACCATCCCCCAGAACAATAGAAATGATTCAAGAAACGTATTGTTTTACAGCACTGAAAAAAACAACACCGTCCAATAGTTTTCAAAGTGACACAAGGCCTATCTTTATTCACCTTACATGAACTAGCTATATAAAATACATTGGAAGAAATAGATACACATCAAGTTATATGGCAAACTGATATTGAATCCCATGTTTTGTTAAATGTAATGACATTTTTTGTCTAAAACCCGAGGAAAGAAGGAAACCTCTGAATGCTTGCTTATTTACCTTCCCATCCCCTTCCACTCCCCAGTATTAGCCTTTTTGTTCTAGTTTACTTTGCCTTGCTACTGTTAAGTCTGTTCCATTGCTATAAATTAAAAACAAAATTCAGTGAAAATACTAGTCATTTTTTATAAAGATAGTCACTAGATACGACACTGAGGCACACCTAAAAGAGACCTTTGCTGGAGCTGACCCAAATTTTTATCTCATTAAGCATGCTACTTTCTGCCCTGCTAACCAGATGTCGCAAAAACAGGGCATGAAGGCTGTAGCCATTACCACAACATGTTTTCAGAGACCTTGGAGATTCTATTTAGATGAAATGGGGAGACACAAGTGGCCCTCCAGATGCTGTAACTGCTATCCTTCCTTACCACTGGCTATGCTAACTTATTGGAATGGCAGCAGCCTGTCACCTTGAAAGTTCTGATCTCTTCATTTAGCCACAGACAAGCCTATCCTCCATGAATGAGATGTGAACCTAGTCTGAACTTAGCTGTGCAGCCTGTTTCTGTAGCAAAACTTTGGTTTCTTGCACCTGTAGGCAACCTCGGCTCCAGAGGCCACCAACAAAAGTATGTTGCTGGATGTCCAGTTCCCACTGAAGGGGTGAACCTGGATCTGGTCTCCCCTTCCAATCCAAGCAGCAAACATTGCTTATTAAGATAAATTCCAAGGTTGGGAAAGTTAGTATTTTGGATTACAGCTGGCATGGTCCCTGGCCATGCTGTGGGAGAATTCTGAGAATTATAGTTAATTGAAGTAACTTTTGGAAGCTCTGGTACACTAGCAATTTATTATGCATCAGCTTTGAAGATTTTTCTACATGCACAGTCGCCCCTTCAAGTCCGCAGACCTGAAATCCGTAGACTTAAAAATCTGCGGAGGGGCGGCCACCATTAACCCCAATGGGGTGCACACCCCGCATGCATGTGCCCCATTTAAGCCTATGGGACTTGAATACACATGAGTTTTGGAACTTGCAGGAGTGGGGTCTGGAATGGATCTCCCATGAGTTCCATGGAGTGACTGTACTGTGCTGAGACAGTGAATTCTAAGCCAAGATGGATGATACACAGTGAGGTGTGGCTCAAACATATGTACATTTGGAATGCCCTGTTTCTGTAGGCAGATCTGAGGCTGGAGGAAAGTATGAGAGCACCAGATGGTGTCACATTTTTTGGTGCAGGGGATGAAGACAAGGGATGGTTGAAAGCAGTCTGAAACAGATACTGTTGTCCATGGTTTTTGTTCTTCAGAAAAGAGGATTTTGTATTGTTTTTAAAAGCTATGCCACCTGAGGAAATAAAAAAAAAAATAACAAGCCAATGCTTTCTCAAAACATTTTCTTTGTTTTAAAAATTGTTTCCTGCACACACATAAACTGGCCTAGGAAAACCCTGGAAGCCTTTTGCAAGAGCCAGGGTGCACTTTCTCAAGGATGAAGAATGGAAAGGAAATGGAATTTTGAAAAGGTTCTCCCAGCCTTAGAAAGATAAGACTTCATGACTTCTCAAAAGATTCCTTCTGGCACAAGCAGTTCTTTGACTCTGAGGAGTGAGGGTGGAGAGAGATTTCCAAGTAATCGTCAAACTGGTCTTCCTGGAAGAACTCACAGGCAGGGCCGTCATTGCCACATCCAAACAAACAGACTCCCCCCTGCTTTTCCCCTGACATGCTTGGACTCCAGCTGGCAGGGGAAGTGAAAATGACACACATTTATCCTTGAGAGACTCAAACACTGGTTAAATGCCCAGCTTTCCTCTGAATGAGGCCTCCCTTCCTCTCTTTAAAGGAAAAACACCAAAAGCCAAAATCAAAATAAAACACCGCACAGCTGAAAGGCTACCTCGTTTTCAGAACTTTCTGAGGGCACAATCCTCAAGCCACCCTCTCCAGAGCAAGTGAAGGGGGTGAGAGGTATCCCAAATCAATCAATCAATCAATCAATCATGCATCCACTGGCATGATTAAAATGTTCTATTTTTGGCACTGTTAATACCACAAAATTCCCAGCTGTGTGATCATGTCTTGACACACCTGCAAAGATGGTTGAACGTCCTGCCAATCTGGGTCTGCCAAGGATGTGTCAAGCATGCTTACTACAGTCGGCCCTCCTTATCCACAGATTTTTTCATCCACGGATTCAAGCATCCATAGCTTGAAAGTATTTTTAAAAAGTATAATTCCCAATAGCAAACCTTGATTTTCTATTTTTCCCTTACTTATTGTGTGTGGACAAGGACAGGTTGCTTACTTGTAATAGTATTTCTTCGAGTAGTCATCTGTGAATATATACAAATGGGTTGTACTGCGCCTGCGCAGTGCTGTTCGGAAAATGCAACCTGTCCTAACTCACTCTCATCACCCCAAGCCAGTACCAGGGATCCAGCCAAACAAGCCCCTTTCTCCTTGCCAATGTCCTTTAGCATAGTCATCTCATTTTTTTTTTCTTTCTTGGTTATGCCTCTGTGCCCCGAAACTCCAGCCATGTACTCTGGAGATTCATCCCCAGCTCTTTATTTGGGGCCAATGGAGAAAACTGTAGAATTTGCTTTCCAACTCTCTCCAGGATGATTTGAATGGAGATAGCTGAATGCATCGTGTCACGTATTTGCAACAACCATCTCATTGGCTGTAAAGTAAGGTATTATCAAGTGCCATTTGAGTTTACCTTTAAATAACATCTGCACCTATTCAAAAAAAAAATTAAACTGGTAATTTCTTGTTTGAGTATCTGTTGTGTGGATCTCCTTTTGAGGAAAGTCTAGAGTCTAGACATTCCAGCTGCTACAAAATATTATTGCAAGTGTTTTATCTTGGCCCAGGCATTATGACCATGTCATGATTTTTTTCCCTTACCTTCACTGGTTTCCAGATTTTTTCTAGGCCCAGTTCAGAGTGCTGATATAGCACATCTTCCCCAGCGGCATTCCATAGATCCGTGATTCTCAAATGGTGGGGCATGAGAGTTGCCCAAGGGGGCCATGCCACTTGGAAGCCCTAATCCCTTCTTCTCTTATCAAACTTTTTTATGTGTAAAATTTACACATGTGTTGAGTAAAATACTGGATTTACTTAAATAAAACTGTTTTAATTTGAACAATGTTCATAGAATCATAGAGTTGGAAGAGACCGCAAGGGCCATCCAGTCCAACCCCCTGCCATGCAGGAAATCTAAATCAAAGCATCCCCTGTTACAGATAGCCCTTATGGTAAGTTCCTCCTAATAGTGAAGTGGAATCTCTTTTGCTGGAGCTTGCATGCATTGCTCCAGGTCCTAGTCTCTGGAGCAGCAGAAAACAAGCTAGCTCCCTCCTCAATATGACATCCTTTCAAGTATTTAAACAGGGCTATCATATCACCTCTTAACCTTCTTATCTCCAGGCTAAACATCCCCAGCTCCCTAAGTCGTCCTCATAGGATATGGTTTCCAGACCCTTCATCAGTTTAGCCATCCTCCTTCGGACACACCAGTTTCTCAACATCCTTTTTAAATTATGGTGCCCATAACTGGACACAGTATTCCAGGTGGGGCCTGACCAGAGCAGAATAAAGTGGCACTATTACTTCCCTTGATCTAGACACTATGCTTCTTTTGATGCAGCCTAAAATCACATTGGCCTGATAAATGTTAAAATATGAATATACACAAATGTGTGGATGAAAATACGCACACTAAATAAACATAATATTTTTATTCATATATTATGTCAAGTGCGGGGAGTGATGTCCACATGGAGATTTAAAAGAGGGGCCCAAGGATAAAAAGTCTGAGTACCACTACCCTAGTTCTCTTAAAATCATCAGTGATTTTTTCCCCCCTAATTGGTTTATTTGAATTTTTGCTGTTCTATGAAAACCTCTTAGCTATTAATTATTCTAATCCAATGATTCTAATGATTCTGATTGTTATTGGGATTTATGCCGTACTGGATTTTAATTGAAGATGATGATGTTAATGAGGATGATTACTGTTTCTAGATATCTGTTTATAGAAATTTAATATAAATATAAAAATAAACATAAACAATGCTCAACTAATTCCTTTAGGATAGTGTGGGTGTGTTTAAAAGGCACAGTTAAATTGCATAGAAGATTTTATGAAATGAGTCTCCAAGTACCAAAAGTTACAAGATTGGTTGGAAGTTATTAGTCTAAAGTTAATCTGATAAACTAAGACCTGATTATACCTGAAATCTATGCTACAAAGATCCCGCTCCTTCCTATTTTTTACCCTTTTTAACCTTAACCACAAGGCAAAATGAAAGTAGAATGTGCAAAGATTTGATTAGGGGCCCCGTGAGTTGTGTTGTTTTTTTCAGAGACGCATTTTCCTGCCCTCACTTCTATGATAAATCAATGAAAAATGGGTTCTTTGGAGTAGCCTGAATAATTTTTGCTGCTAATAAGTGCCCAAGGTCAGTATTATTGGAACAATGATAAAAAGGGATGAAGAGGGTCTTAAAATATGTGATTTACACATAAAAATAAGAATGTGAGACCCGTAAATGAAAATTTTGTTGCACACAAGAGAATACACTTGGCCTCTGGTGTTTCTAGGCAACATGCTGAAGGTAATCCATCCTCCCTACAATTTCCAGCTCAAGAAGGGAAAATAAGTACATTGTGGCTGACACAGCCAACCAGAAACTGTCCTTTAAAAAAATACCATGGCTTTTCATTATGAGAAAATGCAGGATCATTCTCTGTTTGCTTAGCAAAAGAATAGACATGAACTGAACCACTTCCAGGCCGCTGGATTCAAATGTTCTTACTGAATGCATTTGGGACTCATTCGCTTTATTTGTCATGGAAGTTACTTTTGGTAGCAGTTGCAGGAGGTGTCAAACAAACAAGCAGGACAGATGTTTTAGATCTAACCACTTCATGTAGTGTTTTCAGACCTTGGTTAAACTTGATCACAGGTTATCTGTGTTAGCAAATGGCTCAACTGAGATTCAGGGGGAAACAGAAATCTGTGGGAGTCAAGAGAAAGTCCATTTTGGTAAAGCTCTTAACCTGCTGATACTGAGTTGGTGTTACTGCGGGATGGAGATGATGATGATTAACATTATTGGGACTGAAGGCAGCTTGGAAGTGAAAATAATCACAATATAATTAAAAACATACAAAAAAGCAACATTAAAATAGTTAAAATTTTAACCATGTTAAAATAATTTAAAATATACTTGAAAATAGGAAAAACAGTTAAGATAGAACAGTTTAAAAGAATACAGTACTCTCTTAAAGTTGTTCTTGTTAGCTGTCCTCCAACCAACCTGGACTCATAGCGACCTTGTGATGAGATATCTCCAAGACCACCTATCTTGTTCCTCTCTGCTCAGGTCCTGCAGGCTCAGGGCCAAATGAGTCTAGCCATCTGGCTTGCAGTCTTCCTCTCTTTCTGTTGCCTTCCACTTTTCCTAGCATCGTTGCATTTTCTAACGTGCCTTTTCTTCTTATGGTGTGTCCAAAGTATGGCAATCTCAATTTAGTCATCCTGGCTTCCAGGGAAAGTTTGGGCTTTATCTGTTCTAGGACCATTCTTTGTCCTTTTGGCCATCCGTAGTATCCTCAGCACTCTTATCCAGCACCACATCTCAAATGGGTTGGTTTTCTTTCTGTTAGCTTTCTTATCTGTCCAGCTCCCACATCCATACATGGCGATGAATAATTCAATGGCTTGCACAATCCTAACTTTAGTATTCAGTGGTATGTGCACTTTAGGATCTTGTCTAGTTCTTTCATACCCAAAAGCTATCAGTTCTAAAAGCCTGCCTGCATAATAATAATAATAATAATAATAATAATAATAATAATAATAATAAATTGCTGATGAAAGAAAAGCAAAGAGGGGGTAGGGACAGCCACCAAAAAGGGCCACTCTCAATGCCCCCCTGTTGTACCTGTGGAAGTGGGGGGAGGGGGCTGAAAGAAGAACTTCTGCAAATCTCAGTCTGGGCAGGGTCCTATGATACAGTCTATCAGATAGCTTGGACCTCAGCTGTACTGGTCTTTATAGATCATAGTACTCCTACCCACTATAGCAACCTGGGCATCCAGGTTCAAGACTGAGTCCAGGAGTGCATCCAGATTGTGAACCTACATGTTTAGGGGGGAGTGTAACCCCATCTAGCACAGGCTGCATGATCTCTGATCTAATATTCTCTGTGTCCAGTTCTGGGCACCACAATTTAAAAAGGATGTGGAGAAACTGGAGCATGTCCAAAGGAGAGCGACTAAAATGGTGAAGGGTTTGGAAGCCATACCCTACGAGGAATGACTTAGGGAGCTGGGGATGTTTGGCCTGGAGAAGAGAAGGCTAAGAGGTGATATGATAGCCCTGTTTAAATATTTGAAGGGATGTCATATTGAGGAGGGAGCAAGCTTGTTTTCTGCTGCTCCAGAGACTAGGACCCGGAACAATGGATGCAAGCTCCAGGAAAAAAGATTCTACCTCAACATTAGGAAGAACTTCCTGACAGTAAGGGCTGTTCGACAGTGGAACACACTCCAGTGTAGTGGATTCTCCCTCCTTGGAGGTCTTTAAACAGAGGCTGGATGGCCATCTGTTGGGGATGCTTTGATTTGGATTTCCTGCATGGCAGGAGGTTGGCCTGGATAGCCCTTGTGGTCTCTTCCAACTCTATGAGCCTTTCAAATGACTAGATACACCTCTTTATTGTCTGTCTTGTCTATAATATGTAGATATTATATCATATATGTACATCAACATGTAGATGTTGAATAGCATGGGAGATAGCATGGGAACATAGGAGGCAGAATGGAACCTGGAGGGACTTCATAGACCAGTAGCCAAGGAGTTGGATAGGAATCCCCCACCACCACCTTCTGGGCTCACCCTCCAGAAAATAATAGGTGTCTAAAAATTGGCAAAACAATTGGTAAAGAATTGGCAAAACTATCCTATTTCCTGCAAGATGACTCAAAAAGATAGTGTGACTGGATGGGTCTACAGCATGTGATGTTACTAAGTAAGTGATTTGACTGTTTTATCTGACTTCATAACCATGCTGTTTTTTTTTTGTGAGTGCATTTTTACTTGTGATTATCCTCAGAAATTAGGAGAGAGAAGTCAGCACACATTTTCTTTGGATGGAACTAGAAATTATAAAAAGGAAAGAACAATATATATTTGTCTTTCTTTTTCTCATGGATTTGCAGTATGGTTGAATATCCAGCGAAGATAATCTTTCCCCTTTAGCTGTATGACTTTCAATAATAAATTGGTGTTGATGTTTTGCTGTATATAAAATGGGTGTGATGTATAAATAAACCATCAGAATTTTTTAGTTGATTAATCAACTGGGTCATTCTAATCCGTATAACCCTATTACCTAACTGGCGGCCCTTTAGAGTTTATTGGAGGCAAGGTATAGTTTCTCAGCTTGCGAGTTAACTCCTACTTTTAATAAACAAAATATCTTAGGGAAAAAGATCCAGGGAAGATTAAAGAAAGGAATTTGGATTATACACTACAGCTAACACAGGAAGAGCTAAAATGGCCTCAGAACAACTAATTCTATTGGATTTTCTAACAGACCAGAATTAAAAAGATGTCTTTAACTGTGCACTATTTTTTTTATTTAGAAAGCTATTTATATATTGCTTTTCAGCTCCTAGAAAGTGCCCACAAGGTAGTTTGCAATCATAAATCTACATCTTAACGATGTAGATTATAAGCAATAAAATATTTAAAACAATTACTTAGAAGCAAGATTTTTTTTAAAAAATGACTTAAATTCACAAAAAGCTTGGCGTTGTCGTCATTATCATAATCATCATCTTGGCTGGTGGAGTCAAGACATTTTATGGTGGGCCCCATCAAAATGATAGCTGTTCCTCTGATCTCTCATCATATTTATACTTGGATTCACTCAATGAAACTGACTGAACAAATGACCGAAGAAATTATTCTGCAAAACATAGTGAAACCGGGGAGTTTGCTGCCATAAGATTTAGTGATGGCCACCAAATTAGATGTTATCTAAAGGAATTTATACAGATTCACAGAGGATATGGTTAACTTAGTCATAATGTCTTTATGACACCTCCAGCATTGGAAGAGCATGCCTTTCAGTACTGATTGCTGGAGTGCATGAGCAAGATGGTGCTGTTGTACTCATTGTCCTGCTTCTTGCCTTCTTATGGTTGGCCATTATGACAATAGAATGGCAGCCTAAACTATGGTCAGGATTTCAGCATGGCTGTAGTTATGTTTCCAATGGTTGTTAATGCTAAAGAGAAGTCTTATTAATTCAAGTCCTTACCTGCTAGCTTTCAGAACCACTAGGAAGGAAATGCCTTGGTATTTCCTAGTTATTAATTTGCCTTAGGGTATAAATAAGGGGTTAGCAATTGTTTGTTTCTTTATCCTTCATAGTAATATCATTTGTTCTCTGCAATTTTTGACTTTGTGCTTAAGGTTGCAGCCCTGTAGTTCCAGGACCATCAAAAGGAGTAGAAATGCCCTTCCAAAGTCTTCAATGAAGCTCTGACACTGGAGCAAGAGATCCAAACTGTTCCCTGGCCTTGCCAGAAAAATTGTTGAAGTTTCTGACATAGCTCTATCTTGAGGTCAAATCTCTGACAGTAGAAAGGCAGAGGACAAGAGGCAAGTCAAGGATGTGGGCTCAAGCTAGGGAGATTAAAGATCACAGTGTGGATCTGTTGAGACGATAGTCTTTTTGGGCCTTCAATACAGGGAGAGATTTAGGCCTGCTCCAAGATGATCTAACTTAACTTCTGCCCAAGTGGTTGCAATGTGAGACAATCATAGGGTTTTGTTTTGTTTTTAGAATCCTGTGAAGCAGGGAAATGCTGAGAAATTGCACTATTATTTTTGCCTTGATAGCAGAAGCGAAACTGGAAATTTTGGAATTTCCAGTTTTGGAATACGCTGTCTTTAGGACTCCATCTCTTTAATATTCTAGCAGTTAATCTTATAAAGAACCATTCACCTAGTTACCTGTAGCAGGTAAACAATGCATGCAGATGACCACACACAGAGTTAGGCAATGTCTCACAGTTTCACCCAGAATTGATCATCCTCATGCAGTCCCTCTCCTGTGTAAAAAGCTACTCTCTGGGAAATTTTTGGATGAGGAGGAAAAGAGACCAGTTTTTTACTGGCATTGGAGAACAAATTTTATAGGTGAGATCCACCATTGGATCTTAGCAATAATATGTATTGTTGATTTTAAATCTGGTTCTTTCTTTCTTTCTTTTGGGCTGCAAACTGTTGTCATAAGTACAAGCAAGCAGGCAGCTTACTAGCATTTTCTGGGGAGTAGCAACTTCTGCAGGCATACTGACAAGTCTGGAGTAGTAAATTGAATTTGTGGCCTTCCTTGTAGTTGGAATTATTTTTGATGGTAAACAACATCAGCTCAGAAATAAAGTGATCTGAAAAATCTGAGTCAGACAAGTGACATACAGTCAAGAGACTCGTACAGGAGGTAGCGTTCTAGCTGGCAAGTACATTAAGCTACGAGAGTTAATGAATTCTGGAGAACTGATTCATCCCACACTGTATCTTGAAAGCTGAGTGACTCCCCCTGTTTCTTTTTCCTTTTTCTGATTCATCCAAAAGTCCCTTTTCTGGCAGCAGTAGCATATGAATGTTATCAGTCTGCTCTGTTCATGTTTACCCTCATCCGTTTCACTATCTCAGTGAAAATTCACGTAGGATGGATGATGGTGGGTTTTTTTTTATTCTTCAAGGAAGCAGGAAAGAACTAAACCAACCACCACCTACGGTACCTTCCTCCAAATTGTTTTTGAAGATTCTAATTAAAGTACATCTTGCCAGATGCTAGCAGTGTTAGATTTGGGAGAATGGACAACTTGAAGAAAGAATCGGAAATGAAATCAGGGAGGAAACCTAAAAGAGATTTAAGGAGTCCTTGAACTGTTCATTACCTTAGGAGACATTTGCAAGAGTAAGCAAAGCTTGGAAAAGCCACTTTTATGGAATGCAGTTTACAGAATCCTCCCAGTCAGCATGGCTATTGGCCTTTAAAACACCTACTTGTTTTTCTAATAAAAGGTTGAGTATCCCTTATCTGAATTGCTTGGGACCAGAAGTGTTTAGTTTGTTTGTTTTGTTTAGTTTTAGATTTTGGAATATATTCCAAATATTCATATATATAATGGAATATCTTGGAGATGGGATCCAAGTCTGTACACAAAATGTATTTAAGTTTCATATACACTTTACACATAGAGCCTGAAAGTCTCAGAATTCCTGACATATAAGTAGGAAGGAAAGTTGCCTGGGAGGAAGTGTGAGGCAAAACACCAGAAGACAGTGGAAGCAAAGGGCAGCAGCTGCTTCTGGTCGGATTTGCAGGAACTTGACTAATTCACTCGCAGTCACAGTTTCAGTGCTGCTTTGAACAAAGTCATCTGAACATTAGAGCAGTACATTCAGATCAACTCACAAAAAGTGTTTTATGTTCTGTCCAATCCTAAAATATGTAACACTAGAGCCTAGGGAACAAGAGGAAGTTTCTAAATGTCTGCTTCATAAATTTTCCACATATATTTCTGAGAATTTTCCATGTGAAATGTTGCACCTAGAATAAAAATCTTCAGTCTACTTTTGGTAAAGACACGAACTACTCCCGCATGTATTATTAAATTAGATTTACAAGAAACAATGGCAACTGAAGGGGTGCCAGTTAGAAGAAGGAGCGCACTCTGTTGCTCCAGAGACTAGCATGTGAGGGGTTGAATTTTACAAGCTTAGAATCACAGAATCATTGAGTTGGAAGAGACCAAAAAGGCCATCCAGTCCAACCCCCTGCCATTCAGGAAAATACAATCAATGCACTCCCAACAGAAGGCCATTCAGTCTCTATTTAAAAACCTCCAAAGAAGGAGACCCCACGCAGTGTATCCTGCTATTGAACAGCTCTTATTGTCAAGTTCTTCCTAATGTTTAGGTGGAATCTCTTCCTGTAGTTTCAATCAGTTGCTCTATGTACAGTTGCTCTAGAGCAGCAGAAAACAAGCTTGCTCCTTCTTGAATACGATACCCTTTCAGATATTTAAATGTGGCTATCACATCGCCTCCTAACCTTCTCTTCTTCAGGCTAAATATACCCAGCTTCCAAAGCAGCACCACATAGGGCATAGTTTTTAGAACTTTTACCATTTTGGTCACCCTTCTCTGGACATGTGCCATCATCCTTTGTAAATTGTGGAGTGCAGAACTGAACACAGTATTATTTTAAGTGACCAAAGCAGAGTTGAGTGTTACCACTGCTTCCCTCAATCTAGACACTGTACTCCAATTGATGAAGCCTAGAATCACATTAGCTTTTCAAGGAGATGCATCACACTGCTGACTCATATTCAGCTTGTGGTCTAGTAAGACTACTACACTACTAGATGTACTGGTGTAAAGCTAGGTGTCACCCACCCTATAGCTTTGCATTTCATTTTTTAAATTATTACTATTATTTATTTCTTTGCCTAAGTGTAGTAACTTACATTTTTCCCTGCTGAAATTTCTATTCTCAGTTTCGGCTCATCTCTCTAATGGTTAAAGTCATTTTGAATTCTGTTCCTGTCCTCAAGGGTATTAGTTACTCCTCTTAATTTGGTGTCATCTGCAAATTTGATAAGCATGCCTTCTATACCATCATCTAAGTAATTGATAAATATGTTGAACAGCACTGGGCCCAGGACAGAACTCCATGGCACCCCACTTGTCACTTCTCTCCAGGATCAAGAGGAGCCATTGGTGAGCATCCTTTGGGTTCAGTGAGTCAACTGATTACAAATCCAGTAATAAAACTGCCTAGCCCATATTTTACTGGTTTGTTCACAAGAATTTCATGGGGGACCTTGTTAAAGTCTTTGCTTGAAATGAAGATCTGCTACAACCACAGCATTCCCTACATCTTCCAGGCTTGTAACTCTGTCAGAAATAGAGATAAGATTAGTCTGGCTTGTACCAGACTCCCAAACTGCAGCTTTGGTCCTACTCAGACCTAATGTAAATTGTTCTGCATGGCCATTCCAAGTGGTGTTCCAAACTCAGAGTGCCCACTGGGTCCAGGAGGCAGAAGAAACCAACAGTTCTCTGTCTCTACTCCCCCTTCAACTTGCCTCTGAGGTAATAGCCAGCTGGCTGACACCAATTTCTCCCCACATCAGTTCTTATCTAAAGTGGACATGTGGAGGCACATATGTCTGACTCTTCACTCAAGGATAAAATCTGATGCTGAAACAGAATAAAGGTTTTGCCCTCCTCTGCCATTCATGGTCTTTGAAATCAAGGGCTTAAATCTTGCCTCCATTTGCTGTCCAGCTCCAACCGTAGAGCTGAAAAGAGGAGCACATTTTCCTTTGACTGTTGTATGAAGTCAGAAGGGGAATCCTGGCAACAATAAATTTGTCATTGTTTGGATGGCCAGTAGGACTAGTCTAAACTACTCTTCTCCCCCCCCCCTTGTCTCTCATGCTTTACCTCACTTCCTTCCCCCCATCTTTCTCCCCTTCATGCCTCACCTTGCAATTCTAATTGAAAATTAAAAAACAGGTGGTGGTAAATTACCTTGCATTAATTGAGCTGCATTGCAAGGTTTCATCTGGCCTGTTGAACAGATGGAGCAGGTGCCATTGGTGGTTTCTTGAAGTGCAGTATCTTTATCAAAAGGCTAGGGCCAGAAAGTCTGATTGAATTACTCTGGCTCTTGGTGAAACTGCTACCGAAAATCACACCTGCACCATTAGAGATTTGAACGCATTTAAAAGTTCTTCCAGAATGGACCCACTGCACAAGAAGTAAACTTCCAACTAGTATCAGGCCCCAAGGAAAGGAAATCATTGAAGAGAATGATGAATGCTAGCAAAATAGCTCTGATTGCAACAGGTATGATGGGCTGTTATGAGTGGAGGTAGGAAAGATGTACTTCTTCTTCATGGTCTCTGCGAATCATACAAATGGGTTGTACTGCGCCTGCACAGTGCTGTTCGGAAAACTTCTAGAATCACTGGACAAAGTTTACTTTCCAACTTTTAGCAACTTTCTGGCAGTAGCTCCACCCATCCCTTATATGCCCCTTGCGTTCCCGTTCTTTCCCCAGTTCCTTTTTTCCGCCAAGTTAGCTGCTTGGGGAACTTTGCTTTTGCTCTTTCTTACTTGTTCACTGACTTACAAAACCCGCCTGGATTCCTTGTAACCCGCCTGGATTCCTTGTGATTGGGCGGGCTATAAATAAATAAATTATTATTATTATTATTATTATTATTATTATTATTATTATTATTATTATTATTATTACGGACTGTTTTTGACAACCCCGTGTATTCGCCGATCATCCCTGATGTTCCTGATGAGTGCCTCAACACTTTTTTATCCTACCGCCAGTTCCGTATGGTAACCCTTGCTTCCATCTTACCCTTGTTACATCAGAGACTTTGGTTTGCGACCATCAACTTGAAGGACACTTATTTCCACGTGGGGATTCGAGAGAGTCACCAGAGGTTCCTGGCCTTTGCCGTTGGGCCTGACATGTACAACTACAATGTCCTCCCCTTTGGCCTCTCTACAGCCCCAAGGGTCTTCACAAAGTGTATGGCTCCGGTCGTGGCATACCTTCACCTGAAACCAACACTGCGCTCCCAAAGGCTGCTTCCCGTTTGGCCCTGGTGTCCAGCCTGTAATGCTTAATGAAAGTCAAGGGCTGGGACCAAACAGTAGCTTTACAGACATCCTCCAAGGGGACCCAGTCAGAAATGCGGAGGCAGTCCCTTTTTCGATTACGAGTAGCATTGAAAAAGTCTCTCGATCCCGCAGTTCTGTCCAGGTAGAAGGTCAACACCCTCCGAACATCCAAGGTGTGCAAACTGCATTCGCTGTCAGTGGTCGGGTTCAAGGCCAGGGTTGGAAGAACAATGTCCTGACACATGTGAAAGGTAGACACCACCTTAGGCAGAAAGGTAATGTCGGTATGGAGGACAACCTTATCCTTATGAAACCTAAGTAAAGGCTGGTCCCTCCGCAAGGCACAGAGTTTGCCTGCATAGCAGGCAGAGGTGATGGCCACTAGGAAGGCGTCTTCCAAGTCAAGAGTCTCAAGTCAGTAGTGGCCATAGGTTCAAAGGGCTTGGATTGGAAAGCGGACAGCACAGCGTCCAAGCTCCAAGCCGGTGCTGGTACCGAGACCGCAGGGTGGAAGTTGCAATGGCCTTTCAGGAAGCTCTTCACAAGAGGGTCCCTGAAAAAAGAAGGTTTGCCATCAAATTGAAAGTGGGAATTGATGGCAGAGAGGTAACAATTAATGGAAGTGAGGCACAGCCCCGAATCCAAAAGTGTCATCAAGAACTCCAGCACCACCAGTGTCGTCATTCGGGCTAGAGACAGGCCTCTCACAGAGAGGAAATCAAAAAACTTCTTCCATTTGGAAGCATAGGACTTCTCGGTGGCTGGTTTCTGGGCAGCCAAAATCACCGTCCGTACCGTGGGAGGTAGCTAGTCTAGGGACGGAGCCTCCATGCAACCACTGGTAGGTTCTCGATGTCCGGGTGCTGATGTCCTGGAGAGTGAGAAGGTCGTGACGGAACTCGAGGCAGAGAAAGTCCCTCTATGAGAGGTGGAGCAGGGACGGAAACCACAGCTGTCTCGGCCACCAGGGAGTGATCAGGATGGCATTGAGCAGTCCCTCGTCATCTTGGAGACCACTCTGGTGATCAGTGGAAATGGAGGGAAGGCATAGGGCATCTTTCCTGACCAAGTGAAGGCTAATGTGTCTCCGAGGGAATTCTCATTGCACGCTCAGGAGCAGAACTGGGGACAGTGGCTGTTGAGAGAGGTCGCGAAGAGGTCGATTCGGGGGGTTCCCCACCGACTGAGGAGGTCGCAGACTGTCCCAGGATGGAGTCTCCACTCGTGACAGATGGTGGAAGACCTGCTGAGCTGGTCAGCCAAGTTGTTCTCCTCTCCTGGCAAGTGGATTGCTTGGAGAAGAATCTCTCTCGGGATGCACCAGTCCCAGATCCGGAGCGTGATGTTGAGCAGGGTTTGAGACCTCGTGCCTCCTTGTTTGTTGAGGTAGTATATGACCGTAGTGTTGTCAGTCAGGAAAAGCACTACCTTGCCAGAGAGGCTCAGCTCAAAGGCTCACAAGGCCTTTTCCACTGCCAGCATCTTGAGTGCGGAGCCAGGCGTGCCTTTTCCATGAGGCATTATATGTATGCCCCCAAGCAAGCGTTGTAATTGGCGACCTTGAGTCCCAGAACTGAGGAGAAATAGGACTTCTTCGGCAGGCCATCTACCTGCTTAGCCTCACAATCCACAGGACACAAGGACATCTTAGGTGTGAAGGACTGCTGGGAGCCTTCAACGATGGCCGAATTTTGCTTGGGGTGTGCTGACCGCCAAGAGGATTGAAAGGGCGAGATCCTATAAAGGGACTCAATCTTTCTGGAAGCAGGAGCCAACGAGGTGGGTGCATCCGAGGAGTGCCTGGCAATCCTCTCCAGCGGCGTAAGCAATGGAATAGAAGGCGGCGTCGGGACCTTGCCATGAACTCGCCTCTCCACCAGGTCAGCAGCAGCATCCTCAGTATGAGTGATTTGCAGGTCAAGAGTGTTGGCCATCTTGATGATGTGCTCCAAGAAGGTACACACGTCATCCATAGGCAACGAGGAACCTGGCTGGAATAAGTCCTGAGGAGATGAAGGGGCAACCTCGTCCAAGGAGCTCAGCTCAATCTGAGAGGCACGTAGGTCACCTTGATGAGAGCCGGATTCAGAGGGATCCGTATTGAGAACCACCTGCGAAGAGGAGAGTTGTGTCTGGGTGGCAGTGGCCACAGCCAGGTGAGGCCTGGGAACCAGCAAGACCAACGGTACCGTTGTTGGTGAAGTGGGCTTCAACCCTTGCGGCACAGTGGGTCTTGTCGAAGACAGCAGGGCAGGCTTCGGGATTGGAGGTACAGTAGGTCTAGGCCCCAGGCGACTCTGGACAACTTTTCGACTCACCGAGACGAAGTATCTGTCAATCTCACTGTCGTAGTAGTAGTCAAGAGTCCTCGTGGTGATGGATCTTGACTTCGTGGACCTGAACCCAAGGAACAGGCCTTGGAGATAGAGAGGCAGAGTCGGCGTCATCATCTGAAGGCTGATGAAAGGCCAACGTGGCAGGCAGCGAGGGAACCGAGACCGAAGCAGGTGTCGGCTGAACCTGCAGAGAGGTGGCTTCCGGCTCATCCTGCACGGGAACTGAGGGAGTAGCATGCTTTGAAGAGGACCGGGAGTCTTGGTATGGGACTTCTTATGGGAAGAGCCATCAGATGCCTTGGAGTGGGTCTTCTTATGTGAAGATCTAGGCACGGAAGCATCTCCCGGTTCCAAGGTTTTCCTCTTCTTTGAGTCCTGAGGAGAGCCATCTCCTGGATCCGAGGGCTTGTGCCTCTTTTTTGAGGAGGATTTGGAGCTTGGATCCACTAGGGAGCTTGTATCCTTATTATGGGCCGAATCCTTGCTGGAGCTCAAGTCCTTGGGTTTAGTCTTGTCTTTTTTGGAGGACTTAGACTTGGAACTCGATTCGCATGCTCCTTTGGTCCCATCACCCTTTCCAGAGGTCACGTTTGTGGCACTTGGCCCTTCAGAGCTCTTAGCCACAGAACCTTTCTCAGGGGTAATGTTGGTGGCACTTGGCCCTTTGGAACTCTTGGCCACGGAACCAGCAGCGGCTGGTATGGACTCCAAGGCAGCAGGTACCGAAGTGGAGTGGGCAGGCTGGGGCTGAAAAGCCTTCTGGTAGAGGGCAGCCAACAAGCGGGAGTTGCGGTTCTTCCTGGCCTGAGGGGTCAGCGACTTGCAAAGGGCAGAAGCCTTGGGATTATGGGCTTTGCCCAGGCAAAGAAGGCATGAAGAATGGGGATCCTGTCCCGGGATTTTACCCCCACAGAGGTCGCACTTTTTAGAGTGCCAGAGACATCACGAGCCAAATCAAAGTCCAAAGCAGGGTCAATAGACATGTAGAAGGGTGAACAATACACGGGGCGTGGGGGGGGGGGTTCGGATCAAGAGTAGTCAACAGTCCAATATGTCAAAGTCCAGTGAAACAAGCAAGAGAAGCAGAAGCGAAGTTCCTAAAGCAGCTAACGCGGCGGAAAAAAGGAACTGGAGAAGGAGCAGGAATACAGGGGGCTTATAAGGGATGGGCGGAGCTACCGCCAAAAAGTTGCAAAGTTAACTTTGCCCAGTGATTCTAGAAGTTTTCTGAGCAGCACTGCGCAATTGCAGTACAACCCATTTGTATGATTCGCAAAGACCACGAAGAAGAAGTGCAGCCGGGCTTCTGGAATCACAGAGGAAAGGTGAAACGAAGGTAGAATAGTCCTGACAGCAGATAGATGAGGGGGACAAAGAACAATAATTCACCAAACCTGGAGATGGCTGCTAGTGAAAGTCTTCTATGTCTATAAATGACAACACCTCACCCCACCCCTTATGGTTTTGGAATTTATTCTGCAAATGGATGACAAGTCCTCACCACATCTCTTGTACAGATGCACCCTCCAACAGTCCCAATTAATCCTCTGCCATTGTATTTTTCAGCCCTTTTTAAAATGTCCAAGTTTTCCTCTCTGCCTCCCACTCTGTCCTCAGCTTACTTCAATGGCAGCAAACTAAGTTCAAAGTGCAAAAGCAGCCTGCATTCAATTAACTCACTGGAAGGAGAGGAGAGGTGGAGGAAGATTCTTGCCTTTCCCAGGAGATTCAAACTACTGCAGCTTGCCTTTGTGTTCTTTCTTATTAATATTTGCCATCTAGACATTTTTTTACCGCTCTGAGGTTGCTTGGCCTGGCCACACACCTCCTCATTTTCATCTATGAAAATGTTGGTGGCTATGTGTTACGGCCATGAAGGGCAGATCTGAGGAGGTGAAAGATATTTTGATTCAGCTCCTACCTTTCCAGTTTTGCCAGCAAGAACAAAGCAAAGTCCCGCAACCTCTTACATATCCTTCTTTCAATAGTCACCCTAATTATTTTGACCTCATTGGGCCCAACAACCAGGCTAGCAAATATAATGGACATATCTGCAAGCGTTCTTGAATATCTGCTGCTACTAGAGGGATATATCTGTTACGGAATTAACATTAAAATTTGCCTTTCTTTTTACTTTAGAATTTCTATGCATTTGGTAACCTTGATGGCCTAGGATTTAATGCTAGTGTATTTTTATTTTATTTTTCAAAAGCCTGAGGACTAGAAACTCTGGAAGATGTAATTCTCAGGATCCTACAAGGAATCTCCAGGAATGAAAAGCATCATTGGACATGAGTAGAGCTTTTAAAGATATGGGTATGAAACTGTCTGACTTTCTTCTCTTTAAAAAAAAGTCACTTGACTAATGGTCTCAGTTACAACTCCCAGTCCTCCATAGTATAAGTTCTAATGCTCTGAAACAAGAGCTTTCTGAACTTCTCACTGATCTGGAGGGAAGCCATGGGTATTTATGGTAAGACAACCAAAATGACTGGAAGTCAACTAGAATTTAAAGCAATTAAATTATCCTGCTCCTGGTGTGAAGAAGGCAAGCCGTTAATGCATAGACGAGAATCCCCTGAGGCATGCGATAAAGAAACCGGGTCAGTGCTAAATTCTTTATCAAAGAAATGCCTTACTGTGGAGATACATCTAAAAGCATATTGTATGGGGCTAATCCGATATATGCAGGAGTTAAAACACTGAAATTTTTGAGTCAAAATGAATTTTAACAGCTTAAGCTGTTAAGGTGTCTGTGCATCTATCTGCAATGAAATCAAGTAGGAAAGCTTCTCCTGGGTTGTACCACTTTGAAGTGCAAGAGAGAGGCATTATACACATGCACATGCGTGCAGCAGCACACCCACACCCGCCAAAGCACTGCTATAGGAAGCCTTCCCTTTCCATCACTACCTTTTGATGCACAGAGAAATCTCTCTCTCCCCACTAAGGAGCATTCAAGCATGCAAATTCATTTGTGCTCTTGACATGGAAAACTGCAGAAATATCCATCTTTTCTTCCACTTCAAGATGTTTCATACTTCAAAATGAATCACATTCCAAAAGAAATCAGTCAAATGCATTCACACTGAGTAAATAAAAACAGGTTAAAATATTAAAATTTAAAATGGTGACAGCAGCTGGGCTTCTTAAGTGTTCACAAAAGAACACAGAACAGGAAAAGACACTTTTGGTAACTTAAAAGCCCATCACACCTAACAAGTGCAATGTGTTCAGCCTGCCACATACATTATGGCAGGGACAGTCGAACTCCCATGGTTAGCAGCAACAAAGAGTACTGCTAGGTATTTGATTCAGTTTCTCAGGTATCCTTTCTCAGCCTCTGCAAATGAATGACCTCATATGATCCATGCACATGAGCACTAACTCCTGCTTCATAAAAGAAATTTATCAATTTTCCGCATCTTATCAAGTTTCCAACAATTAGGGCATTTCCTCCACTCAGAACAGCCTCTCATCCTGTCACTCCACCTTTGGTTGTTCTGGCTTTCAGGCGACATCAGACAACCAGACTGGTGCATCCATTAGGATATGGGTCCAAGACTAAGGGCTTGTCTACATTATTTAAATACTACTCATTCTATTCAAATAGACTGCCATTGGGTCACACACAATTCAAAGGAATTTCAGCTTTTTGCAGAGGAGAGAGAAAAACTCCATTAACTACACTGAAAAGGGATTCATGGTTTTTACTGGAGTATCCATGAATATCCACAAGGATGCACATTACCAAATGTATGGCTATCCATCCGCTTCACATAGATGTGCATGGCTGAGCATTTTCTGCAATGGGAGGGTGCACAGATGCAAATTTGTGCAGGAAAGTGAAGACAATTTAGTGTTGGTGTGAATGTGTGAAAATCCTCCGCAATTTAGACTAGCCTTAAGGAAACCCAGGTCTGAATTCCCATTTGCCATAATGTCTAGCAAATGATCTGTCTGCCTAGCCTAACCATTTATCGTTGAGCCTAACCTAACTCACAGGGTTAGTCTAAGAATAAAATGGTGGATGACTGTGTAGATGTATGGAGGAAGGGTGAGATTAAAATGTAATAAAATAAAGATGGAGAGTGGTCCCTAGTTGAGCTCCCTGCTCTTAACCTACCCTTCACCTTAGCTGTAGCACGCTGGGGGGAAACAAGCCTCACAGACAGGCAGGGCGTCTCATGGGTAGGCATATATACGTGTCAGTGGATGTGTGTGAGCCCTGAAGACTCGTGGGCTTTGCAGCATAGTTTCAAAGGCCACCACTGATCTAAGTTCCTTATTTTTAAGAAATAGTGACATTTGACTAAAAGGTTTTGCTCAGCCAGGCAAGCACTAAACTGCCTGTAGACTTTTACTCCCTCTAATTTAAGAGCCTGCAAATGAACGGAACGGACCCAGCAGATTAAAGGAGGTTACTAGGCAACCCTTCCAAATGGACAGCAACACAGATAATCCATCCTAAAGTAATTATGCTTTTCATAATTAAAGATTACTGTAAATCCAATAGATCCCAACAGGAACTTGAGCAATTTAGACGCACACTGGCTGAGTTATCTATTTTCAGGCAGCTACATTAGCGTCAAGCCCTTAACGATAAAACACTGGGGGAAAAGCAGAGATTTTAATTTAATAGGACTTCAAATAGGCATCCGGCAGCCTCTGCATTAATTAACAGCCCCTATGTAGATCCTTTTTTTAGAAAACAAAATGGTGCTAGAGGCTCAAGCCCAGGTATGGCCAGATATCCTACTTGTAGTGACTAAGCTCCCATCACCAGGTTGTGATCCTACAAACATGTAAAGTGAGGAGGGGGGGGCTGTGGAAGGTTTGGGGCTACGTTTATGGCTCAGAACCTAACAGGAGCCATCTAGACTACTAAACCAAATAAAAAAGTTCAAGTAGCCTATAGTAGACCCAAAGAATGACAGAGTTGGAGGGCCACCCAGTCCAACCCCCTACCATGCAGGAACACAGAATCAAAGCACTCCTGATAGGTAGCCATCCAGCCTCTGTTTAAAAACCTCCAAAGATGGAGACTCCACTATACTTCGAGATATTGTGTTCCACTGTCAAACAGTTCTTACTGTCAAGAAGTTCTGCCTAATGTCAAGATGTTATCTCTTTTCCTATAATTTGCATCTATTACTTCATATCCTAGTTTCTGAAGCTTCAGAAAACAAACTTGCTCCATCCTCAGTATGGCCACCCTTCAAATATTAACAGGGCTATCATATCACCTCTTAACCGTCTCTTCTCCGGGCTAAACATACCCAACTCCCTAAGTCTCTCCTCATAGGACATGATTTCCAGACCCTTCACCATTATGGCCATCCTCCTCTGGAAATGCTCCAGCTTCTTAACATCCTTTTTGAATGCTATTGCTATTGTGCTGCCCAGAACTGGGTGCAGTATTCCAGGTGAGGCTTGACCAAAGCAGAACAGAGTGGAATAAAGGTTCACCCTCTGGTTCTAAAAATAGATATTCTTCTTTTGAAGTTCAGTGGTATAGGGAGGCCTTGCAACTTATTTAAAAAGAAAATTGTTCCACCTGGAGTCTTCCAGGAGCAGCAATTCCACTCTTTTCTTAAAATCCAGAAAAACTGAAGGGATTCTGGAAGCATTGAGAGCCACACAAACATCGCTGGAGGCCGCATGAGTCCTGATAAACACTCTGCCCGTCCCTGATGTAAAGCAACAAGGAGATCATAGCTTGAATGTGAACAGAATACCAGTTCACATTTAGCAGGAAGGGTTTTTTGTGGGGAGGGGGGTATCTTAGACAAATCTGAAGCCAAGTACCCACTCTTATGATTAACTTCAGTCTCTCTGGAAGCAAGATCTCCCAAGTCCTGAAAGCTCTGGCCAGAGTCCCTGATTAACCGGAACTAGCAAGGAATGTAAAATTATAAATCACTTTTTAAGCAAGCCAGATATCAATAGGGACTTCAAGGGGGTGCGGAAGCTCTTTTTTATGTCATCAGGAGAGAACAAAAGCTTGTTCACTACTGTGTGACATTTGGTGCTAATAACGGTACTGCATAAGCAACAGACCTTTCTTTCTTTCTCTTTCTTTTTTGGGGTATGTTTTTGAGAGTATTAGGTTTAGCCATTATCAGGCTCCTCAGACCAGAGGAAAATGATTTTATACTCCTGCAGAAGGGACTTTACCTAATGGGGTGTGTGTGTGTGTGTTTTCAAGTCCTTTCCAATTTATGACAACCCTAATCGTATCATGGGTTTTTTTGGTCAAGATTTGTTCAAGGGAGATTTGCCATTACCTTCCCCTGCGGCTGAGAGCTTGTAACTTGCCCAAAATCACTCAGAGGGTGAATGTACCTCTCCCCATAATCCTACCCACTTTAGTTGCTGCTACCTTTGCTGTCAGTTCTCTTCCTCCTGCTCATATGCCACCCAAACCTAATCCCTGTTCTGCTAGTATAAAAACTGCCCCGACCTGTTATGAGTCTCTTAACTTTTATTTCCTACCTAATAAGACTTCTGTGTTTTGCTTAACACATGGGGCCTTTCCGGAAGACTCACCTGTCATCCTGCCACTAAACTGTCTGTCTGACAGGTTGTGGGGCTGGAATGGCACTGTGGAGGAGATATTCAAGAATGGTCCTTCTCCCACATTATCCTGTTCAGTCAAGCTGTTCATTGCTGTGTCCCCCCCAAATAATTTCAAGTCAGGCTGTCTGGGGAATCTTTTCTTTTTCTGAGAGGGTAGTGAGAAAAAAGGACTGAAGGGCTCAGCAAACATACCTTGGTCATACATATCCCAGTTTTCATATGCAAAATTGAAGCATATGAGATTTGCTTCCTATGCTATTCCCCATCCACGCCAACATCCGTCCCCAGTTTACTTAACATCTAGTCTGATTAAAAGTTCTGGAGAACATGAACACTTTGTGGACTTGGGTTTTTCTGGGCTAACAAAGCTTTCTTTCTTTTTTATAGGGGCAATAAGATGCTGGGAGAGCATTCTAAGTTTTCTCAGTGATACAGAAAGCTATATAATTTTATTGCTTTGTTTAATCTAGCAGTTCTTCATTTAAATACTCTTGTATAATAGAAATACAAAATAAGATATTAAAAAGATGAACAGGAGCCCTGCTCACAGAGTCTACAATCTAAAAGACAAGCAACAATGAATGTGAGAGGGATCCACAAACAGTCTTCTGATTCTTTGGTGGGAGAAAAAGACAGCAAATTTGACTGTGAGAGGTTGCCTTTTCATTCCCCATTTAGCCCTTCTCCCTACTTTATGTCTAGGTGAAAACAACAACAAAGATGTTTGTTCTTGCACAAACAAATTGTGCAGTAAGTGGGAGAATAACTTTACTCTGCAGGTCTGAAGAAATTAACAGCACATTCCACCTGTATTTTGTTTTTGAAGAAAGAGTTTAAGAACAAAACAAAAAAATCACATATAATCTGATTCCCAAAATGAGGAGAAAGAACCCTGCACATGCTCCAAGTGGTTTCATTTCGATGTCTACTATTCCAGGCATTTGTCCTCGCCTTAAAAATGGTGACTATAATAATAGAATTACAGAATCATACAGTTGGATTTTGAGAATTATCTGACCTTTAAACACAGGTGTAAAGGTAAGATGTTTTATTTGTGTTGACAGTTTATAAAATGTAGGCATGTGTACAACAGGTTCTCTTTTGAAACATATTTATGTATTTTTACACTGTTGTGCAATTTCTGTGGTGTATACAAACATAGATCATGCTTTAGAAGTTGGCCTTAAAAAGAAAAAAAGCACTGGGGAGCACTTTATAATAGTCAGGAAACCGCATTTCTTCAACTTAATATATCCCTCCCTGACCTTGGGAGTTCCACAGTTCTTCTTTTACATGACTGTACAATCCTCTCTCATCCCCATAATGATGCAAAATTTATTTGCACACTATTTCAAAGAAGAGAAAGAGCAAAATTTATGACACAATCCTGTACGTGTCTACATGTATACGTCTACTCAAAACTGTGTCCTAGTTAGATCAATAAGATGCATGGCAACGCTTCAAAAGGTTACTTTGGGGACTAAAACTCTTAGAATCCCACAACCAAGATGACTGCTGGCCATATTACCTAAGAGATTCTGGGATCTGCAGTCCAAAAGAAATTTTCACAAGCTCTTATGTCAGAAGAGTGCCTAAAAAACTACAGCCCAATTCTGAAGAAAGCAGGTGAATTTCTTCCTGTAGAATATTAACAGGAGTATGAGGCGAATTTTATTCTAGTCATTTTTATTACTGTATTAATTAAAACATTTATATACTATCCTTCCGGTGCACTAGCACCACTTAGGTCAGTGCACAACATTTCAAAATTACAACTATCTAAAAAGAATTATATAAGCCAATGAACCAGTACATCATCTACATGCTTATACCCAAAACATAAGAACACTATCTGCCTAAATAAGAGTAAATCTAAATAAGAGAGGGGGTGAAGGCAAGAACTGTGGCTTTCTGTCCTGAGGACAAGAAACTTGCTCAAGCATTGCATGGCTGCTGTATATGAACACAGCTTATCTGGACTCCATACACTAGTCTGTTCCAGAATAAAAAATAAGGTTCTGTGCATGTTAACCTAGAGAAAAGGAACAGCTTTGACTTTCCTTTCTAGCTATGCACACGCACTTGCAAAAATGGAACTGAAGTGGAAATCTGAATGTCTGCCAAATGTGGTGCAGAACTGTAAATACAGTTATGCTATTTACATAAACTTAAATACTAGATAGATACTGAAAACGGTTTGCTTTAAACACTATTGTCATCAGCAAAACAAATCCATTATTACAACGTTCAAACTGGGATGGAGAAGTTGCTTTCTGCAATCCTTTTTAGAGGCAGATTGCCAAACAATTTGTGTCTACTGCTTCACAAGATATAATTATTAATGAATTATAAATAAATAAATAAATAAATAAATGGTACGAGTGAAGAAAAAAAGACAGCTTTGTCTACAGCTGGAACTATTCCAGAAGAATTAAGAAAAAAGGACTACCAGCAGAAATCTATAAGCTAGTTTTCTACATGCAGGGAGAATGGTTTGGGGATCTTTATTTTTACAGCACTACCTTTAGCATGGCAAGCCGTTTCAGCACCCAACACCTTTCCATGAAAAGCAACACAGGCCCAATAGGGCTGCACCATCATTTTGGATTGGTTTATTGTTCTATTCCAGGGAACTATTAAAATACGCAGTGATCAAAATCTCAGACCCTCTCTATCAAATGGTAGGGGCACACATACAGATTTTCCTGTATATCAAGGGGGAATCCCTTTCGGCCTGGAGGGGCAAATTCAGTTTCACAGAGGTTCAGATGTTGTCTCCATTCCAGAAGTAGGCTGGGTCAAATGCAACAAGGATGGAACCAGTAATATTATAATCTATTTAAATCAAAGTTCTTACTAAGAGGCATTTTAACCTCTCAGCATGTGGAAAACCCTTTCTGGGAAACCATCAGCGGTGCCATGAAGATGGGACATGTCCATCTGGAGAAGACCAGAAGGTTGAGTTGGGACCTCATGAGGGGGAGTTTCACCATTTTGTTGTTGTTGCGTGCCTCCAGGTCATTTATTACTTATGGCAGCCCGAAGGCCCTAGATTTTTCTGCAAGTTTATTCAGAGGAGGGTTGTCAATGCCATCTTCTGAGGCTGAGAGAGTGTAACTTGCTCAAGGATACCCAATGGGTTTTTATGCTCGGGTGGGTAATCGAACCCTGATCTCCAGAGTCATAGCCCAATGCTCAAACCATTACATCACACTGGCTCTCATTACTACTTCTGCTGTATGCAGTGTCTGAATTAAAGTATCCAGAAAAAGTTCTAGTTCATTCATCATTTTTCTTATACTTTGTGGGAAACATCCAAAGGAAAAATAACAATCCGTTACAACACTGACTTGTTTTCCCACTTCTAACCAAAATGTCTCTGGTGGACCCTACAGAACCACAATATGTGAGCGTGACAATCAATGTCTCCAGAAAACTCAATTGTGTGTGTGGGGGGGACAAAATCCATGGGGAGCTCATGCAAAATCATTTTTGCTGAGTTCGTTTTACGAACAAATCTAATGGAGACAGGTCTTCCTTTTGGAACCCAATTCCAAAGCAAAGACTACTGCAAATTGCACAGCCAGATTGTGGGCACAAATTATAACATAAAACAATATAACACCAAAATTTCCTCTTTTAATAAGTAAAAATAAAGAGAGATCATAGCTTCAGTAACACACCAAGCATCTGCAAGAAAAGCAGTATCAGTGGCCTCAACTGAAATGAAAGCAGGCATCCATCATAAAGATGATTGTTAAGAGACAAAATAATTGAGTATTTCTAAAACTGATTAGCAATGAAGCCATATTTTACTCAGCTTGACACACACAAAATAGAGATCTTGAAAGTTCATAAATACATCAGAGTACTATGTCAGATTTTCCAATGAGCTGCCTTCCATTCCAGATTTCATTTTGGGGTGAAACTAAATTTGCAGCTTCTGTTACATGAAAAGATCCTGAGGCAACTTGCTTGTCAGTTTCAGCTATACAGCTACTGTACTGTGGAATTGTAACCCTTCCCAACTTATGCATCCAAAGCCTAAATTCTCCCACACCTCACTTACTCAAAAGATATGTCAGGCTGCCACCTATGCAAGCAAGAAGTCAGTGAGATACGTGGTAAGGTTAAGAACATAGGGATCTTCCTCTTCAACTCACTAATATAGTTTTGAAAACAAGACATGGAGTCATTTTTCATTCCACAGAAAACTTGCAAAACATGCAATTTATTTTGTTAATGTGACTAATTTGGACAGGTACATACAGTGGGCCCTTGGTATCCACTGGGGTTTGGTTCCAGAACCCCCCATGGATACAAAAATCTATGGATGCTCAAGTCCCATTAAATACAATGGCACAATAATATGGTGTCCCTTATAAAATGGCAAAATCAAGGTTTGCTTTTTTGGAATTATTATTATTATTATTATTATTATTATTATTATTATTATTATTATTATTCAAGCATGGATGGTTGAATCTGTGGCTATGGAGGGCCGACTGTACAGACAACCTGAATGAGGTACCATTTATTTTTACTGTATAGCCTTTATCCCAAAGAAAGAAAAAGAAAATACTTTTATGTCTATCTTTGGTCCAAAACACACCGCAGAAATAATCCAGTTTCAGACTGCTTTAACTGCACTGGTTCAGTGCTAGAGAATCCTAGGAATTGTGTTGTGTTGTGTCACCAGAGCTCTCTGACAGAGAAGACTATCTCACAAAACTACTGTTACCAGAATCCCTAGCATTGAATCAGGGCAGCTAAAGTGGCCTCAAACTAGAACCATTTCTGCATTGTGTTTTGGACCTGAGTTTCAGATCCAAGGCTGTCTTCACTAATACAGTACTGTAGTAGCACATATGATACTGCATTATAGCATGAGCTGCAGCCTGCATCAATGGATAGTAAGTTAATTTTGTTTGGGAATTCATTTTTAATGTTCTATTTGAACTGCCTCAAATATTATTATTCACACAAGTGAACGTTAGATGTAAGGAGTCACAAGCCAAGTGATTCAAAGAATCAAATGATGTGATGTGTCACTGCAAGGTAGGTATAAATGTTTAGATAGCCAGCATCACAGCATCTGCTTAAATCAGCTTTATTCAGCCTGATGCCCTCCACAGCTGTGTAAGGTCTTCTTGAAATTGTAATCCAATAGATCTAGAGGGCACCTGGATGTGAAAGGCTGGCTTATATTCATTACACTCCAATGTAAACCTTCCGCCACCCCCGTTAGCCCTTGATTAAACAATTTTTATGTCCAAAGCAAAGCAAAGATAATGAGAGACACAAAGGTCTGCATCGATGTGTGCCTCTCTACAAAGGGGAAGCCTTCAACCTTCACCTATTGAACAAATATGACTTTCTGGTATATATATATTGCACTGACATACTATTTTGGCTCACTGGAGAGATATTTATTTCTCACTGATTACTGAAACACTCCAACTTAGTTCATATTGTTTGATTAGTTATATTGAAAGTTTTAAATGAGTGCATGGGTAAGATTTCCTTCCCCTTAACTCTTTCAGTGCTTTTGATTTAGAGTAAGATCGCATCGTATCTTGTACAGTGATTCCCAAACGCTAGTCCTCCAGATATTTTGGACTTCAGCTCCCAGAAGCCTCAAGCATCTTGGCCATTGGTCTGGGATTCTGGGAGTGGAAGTCCAAAACATCTGGAGAACCAAAGTTTGGGAATCTCCGCTGTACAATGACGAGGAGAGATAAAGAATAAGCCTAATGTATACTCTCTAGCCAAAGCAAAAATCTGGTCCGTTCACCATTGCACTTAGCTGCTGGTAACCATTAAAACACTAAATCTGCTTGACTTCTTAAGCAAAATGAATCATGTAACAAATACAAAATATTATTATGAAATATTTCCTTTGGGAGGATATACTCAATGCAATTAAAAGGAGTAAAAGGTTATCAAGCATTGGAAATTCTACCAGACCAAGAAGTTGAAATAGTTACCTACAACTCCCAGAAATTCCCACAACCTGCATGGCTACCGGCTGCGATGGTCATCAGATTCTGGGAGTTGTAGTCCAAGGAAAGTTACTCTTTCCCTAGCTCTGATTATCTCTATTTCTGGCAGACTTGAGACAGGTAGGATTCATAGCTCACCCTTTTAAATCAACACAACTTTGACAGAACTTAAATCAGCCTAAACATTTTGCAACCAAAAAGGTAAAACAAAAGTCAAGATCAACAGTTTCATTTCATTTGTTATAGAATCTATTCCAAGACTGTGGGCACTGACTGGTGCTTAGCTCGCTTCATTCTAGCGTGTAGCATTCCTTGCCAAAATCTGGTTCAACAAGCTTGACAAGCCAAAAGTCTGCCATGTATCCAACCCTGGGTGACAGAAACAGTACATTTGGCTTCTAAGGAGAGGACTGCTGACAAAAGCTGCATTAAGTATGTTTGCAAATAATCTGAAATCCATTTTTAGAGTGCTTTGACTTCACACCTGGTTGCTACGACCCCTGCTTAGCCAAGAGGACTCTTAACTCTCCTTTTCCATTTGTGTATAATCCCCCTTAAAATTATAAAACAGTAACACCAATGGTGCTGTTAAGAGAATAAAAACTGAGGATTAATATACGGAAACAGTACATTAATTTTACAAAAGCAGGGCATGCAACTTGTTTTGGTATTGCTATCTTCTACATGACAGCCAGTATAGTGTAGTGGTTTGAGTGCTGGACTAGACCAGGTTTCAAATTCCTGTTCAGCCATTGAATCCCACTGGGTGACTTTGGGCAAGACTCACCTTCACAGCCTCTGAGGATGGCAAAGGCAAGGCCCCTCTGAATAAACCTTCCAATAATAATAATAATAATAATAATAATAGGATTTATTTATATGCCGCCCAATCACTGGGAATCCGGGCGGCTTACTACAGAAGGGATAATAGATGGTTCCCTGCCCTCAGGCTTACTTGTACAGAAGAACAGATGTGACAGACATGGAGTTATCCTATTTTATCCACAGGGATTGAATGACAGATGGGACTTGCCCAAACCAGAACTTGGAAGGAGTAAAAATGCTACAGATAAACATGTTATTGGTTTTGAATAACTTTTATCTGTCTTGGCCATGCAGCAAAATAGAACAAAATCCTAAATCCACAAAGTTTTGATACCTTTATCGGATCAATTAAAATTCACAAAATATATAATACAAGCTTCCAAAGCTTCACTGGCTCCTTCACTAAGACAAGATGTTAAAAAATCATACAGATAAAAAAAATGATGATGCACAGGCTTACATTTTGTTTCAGATGTTATTTATGTTGTCTATTAAGAAGGTCTGGAGGGATAGAAATGCAAGCTGAGGCTACACCACTTCTTGGCCATGTGGAGACCGGAAACAAAGGGCAAGAAAACACCAGCAATAAAATTTCAAATCTATTAGTAGCAGCGAAGTATTGCAGCATTGAGATCCAGGCAAGCTCTGTCCTGTGTGAGGCTAACTACCCCTACCTTAGGCAGAGGAGACTGTTACATCTGTAAAAGCCTTTTGGTGCTATACAGGCAAAACTTGTTAACTGTAGTTCAAATGAAAAGAGCTAATAAACTGGGACTTAACTCTTTGAGGTTTCCACCTTCAATGAAGGTAAAACTTTTCCACCTGGACTTAATTAAAAACCTCATATGAAGAACAGAAAAGGTAAGCCTGAGGATTGCTGTAGTTTATTCCTAATCCTGGTTTGGACTAATATAACCACAACTTCCACCTCATTTATGATGGTTGAACTCACAGTTGCGAGTCTCACTAAATTAAAAATACAAAGGCTTCTGCTCAGATTAGCCAACCAGGACCACTATGGTGGTTGAAAGACCCCACTAGGGAAATATTTTCAGCCTGTCAGGAGATGTTTCTTGACAGTGAAAGTTCAAGCAAGGGGCGGATACATGGCATATGTGAATATATGGACTACAGAAATGAAGTGTTCAGACTATAAAGATGAGAAACAAGATTTGGGTCTGCTTACTGATATTTCACCAAGGTCCCAAATTATGCTAAATTGCCACTTGAATTTTAGGCCAAATTGCATTAAAATCAGAGAAGAAATGACACCATATCTACCAGATCTTTTCTAGTTTTCCTTATCAGGATTCCAGCCTCTTTCCTACACAATCCTGCATTCTATTCACACACATGACATGTTGATTTTTCCATTCTCAAGAGTAAATCATCATACCCACTGAGCTTGGTTAGTAGTCTCTGTTGTCCTGTTCTAGGTTTCCCCCACCAAATACATTTTGCATTTCTACAAGCCTTAGGGTTCCCCAAATGCCTATTGATGCTTCTCTGAAATGGACAGAAGATGGTAATACACTGGGCCTTTGGGGTTTGCTTCTAGGACCACTCTTAGATAATAAAATCCATGGATGGTCAAGTCTCATTATACACAATTGTGTAATAAATAGTGTCCTTTATATAAAATGGCAAATCAAGGTTTGATTTTTGGATTTCTTGTTACTGATGATGATGAATAAGAATATTTTAAAGCTGTGGATGATTGAAGCTGTGGATGTTGAATCCTTGGATGCAGAAGGCCAACTGTAATCCAGCCTCAGAGAATGAGTTTGCTATTAGTTTACAGCAGCCCTCCCCACCCTAATTTTCCTCTGCCCCCTGGTTTCAGTGGACTACAGCTCCTTTCACCATTGACCATGATGGATGTTGATGCTGGAAGATGGTCCAACACATCTAGAGGACAGAACACTCTAAAGGCATCTTATCCCTTTTGATCAGGGTCAGCTCTGGTTAGTACATGGATGAGAGATCGCCAATAAATGCCATGTGCTGTATCTTATATTTGAGAGGAAGGAACTGGCAAAACTACCTCCGAGTACTCCTTGCCTAAGAAAACCATATGAAATTCATGGGAACGTCATTAAGTCGACAAGCAACTTGAAGACACATACACACACATATACACAGGACTATAGGAGGGGATCCAAAATTCTAAGTTCAAGAGTAAATCATTTGCAGTCACAAACTAACCTGAGTCCCTTCCCACTGACTGGATTTCTACTTCTTCACACAATCTACTTTCTGACTTTCAAAACGCACAACTCCACACTTCCTTTTGCCCTACATCATCTCTTTTCTCAAGGGGGGGGGGCACATCTGTTCTTTCAAAGAACTAGTAAAATGTTCAAAGAGGCATATAAACTCACACTCCTTCCTCTCAATTACACAATTTATTATTAGAAAATATGAGGTTCTAGGAATCTAGGTTGTAGAATCCAAGACAGCATGTTCAGTACTGTTTCTAGAACAATTACCACAAAAACAAAACAAAACCTGGATCTGTGTTTTGGAGGAGGAAAAGAAAAAACCCCACCCATAATAAAGAAGACCAGGTTAGTACAGTAGCCAATCTGTTGCAGGAAATTTGTAAGTTATTACTAAATTAAGCCTCATCATATTTGTGGCAAAGGTTAATTATTCTTCCCCTTTTGCAAACAAGGAAAGCATTAGCAAGCAAGAGCATTGCCTTACCCATGGCTAGCCATAGTCTCAACAGCAAAACTGAGAATGGTAGTCAGAGGCCTCCTGACTCACTATTCACTCCACCACAAAAATGGAAAAAGATCAGATAATCTTTCAAAACACAATTTAGCAAGCTCCTAAGCCAAGCCAAAGTGGACAGAAATGGGGCATTAAAATGTTTTTTAAAGACCTTATTTAGGGTCTATATTAAGCACTAATCCCAGAGGTGTTTAATTTGGGAAGCATTACAACAGCACTGGTTGACTTTGCAAGTTATTGTTTTCGTAATGAAGGAACAAAATGCGAGTGAGCAGCAACTATTTTTGGTGGCAAACTGCAAGGCTAGGGGCTAAGAGTGGAAGGCTGGGAAAGAGATGAAGGAAATGCTATTTAAGGGGTCCTTTGACACTCTTAATTAGAGCTTGCAGACAATTCTATTACTGCTTGAAACATGTAGGTTTCAATCTCCTGGGGGGAGTTACAGAAGCCAAAAGAGGCCACTTGTTAATGCCAAGGCTCTTCATCTGATCATACTCAAGTGTAAAGCAGGAAATGATAACTGTACAATACAATTTAAGGAGGAAGCAGAGGGACCTGTCCTTATTCTTTTCTTCAAGCACTCCACATGTGGAACTTCTGCCAACAACTCACAAGTGTTCCCAATTAACAGAAGAAATACCTTGGCTCTCAAGAGTACTGGCTTTCAAGAATGCTCAGCCTTCAGGAAACCCTTTCATACAGCATCTTCCCCTGACCTCATGCTTTACAAATGTTTTTAAAAACCCAAACAAGAACAGTATGGCATCACCCTTCTACACTCATGCCCTCCAGATGACCAAGGGGTATATCCCACGGGGCTTTTTGCAGGTCAGATCCAGGGTGACTCCTGGTTCAGCTATGCGAATTCACATTATAACATGAATGTTTTATCACACCTGGTTGCCTTTCCAAATCAAGGGGGAATCAAATCCAAGGCAAGTCACCTGATGCAGATTCATGCAAAACGGAGTGAGTGCAAATTGTATTACCACACCAGTGCATATCATGCGGATTCAACAATTCGAATTGGGACCCTTGTGCATGCTCAGTGGGGCTCTGGACGCTGTCCTCCTTCCCTGCCCACTCCTTAGCTGTCCTCCTTCATCAGACTGAAGGAGCAGTCAGGGGGTGATGGGATAGGTTGCAGGGGGTCACTGAAGCCAGGATTCAAATGCAGGAGCAGGCAAGGGATGATGGGATTGGTTGCAGGGGGGGTCACTGGAACCAGGATTGGACTGAAGGAGCAGGCAGGGGATGATGGGATAAGTCACAGAGGGTCACTGGGGCCAGGATCGGGCTGAAGGAGCAGGCAGGGGATGATGGGATAGGTTGCAGGGGGTCACTGGAGCCAGGATCGGACTGAAGGAGCAGTCAGGGGATGATGGGATAGGTTGCAGGGAGTCACTGAAGCCAGGATTCAAATGCAGGAGCAGGCAAGGGATGATGGGAT
>NC_056530.1:2292327-2297401 GCF_019175285.1 Sceloporus undulatus
AGTGGGGCTCTGGACGCTGTCCTCCTTCCCTGCCCACTCCTTAGCTGTCCTCCTTCATCAGACTGAAGGAGCAGTCAGGGGGTGATGGGATAGGTTGCAGGGGGTCACTGAAGCCAGGATTCAAATGCAGGAGCAGGCAAGGGATGATGGGATAGGTTGCAGGGGGGTCACTGGAGCCAGGATCGGACTGAAGGAGCAGGCAGGGGATGATGGGATAAGTCACAGGGGGTCACTGGGGCCAGGATTCGTACGCAGGAGCAGGCAGGGGATGATGGGATAGGTTGCAGGGGGTCACTGGAGCCAGGATTCGGATGCAGGAGCAGGCAGGGGATGATGGGATAGGTCGCAGGTGGTCACTGGAGACAGGATCGGACTGAAGGAGCAGGCAGGGGATGATGAGATAGGTCACAAGGTGGCAGAGAGGACAAGATGGCATGAAGGAAGAGGAGGAGGATGAAGGAGCTGGACACAGGGGGCCAAGGGGGGCAACATCGGAGTGATCTTCCACACCAGACCAATTCAAAGTGAAAGCAAAGTGAGCTTCAAAGCAAATTCTGTGAATTCACTTTTTTTCTCAATTTTACCAAAATGAGGGGTCACTTTGGAATCACTGTGGAAGCACCACGGTGGAAGTGCCCATAGAAAGAAATCTCGTCTGATAACACATTCACGTTATGATGTGAATTCGCATTGTGGACCCGCAGTCACTCTGAATCTGAGCTCCAAAATCACCAAAAACCTCAGTGTGATAAACGCTCAAAACATCTTGGGGTTGGGAGATGTTGCCATATGTATTCGAAAGCTACCCTCAATATTCCCCTCTACCACAGACACAAATAATCTGTCCATTACAGAGATTTATGTGGCACATTTTAGGGTAGTCACTTCTTGCAAACCCTTGCCTAGGACTCCCTGTGCCTGACAGCTTATACAAACAGAGAGCAGATAAAAACAGCCTTCCTTAACATAATGCCCTCCAAATGCATTTGACTGTAACCATCATCATCTAGCATGATCAATGTACTTGCTAGCTGAGAACAATGGCGTTGTAGTCAACATATCTAGAAAAGCCCCCCAGCTTAATGAAGCTTGTACTTAATCATGAAATATGAGGAAGATTTAACAACAGAGGGACAAAACTATCTTTCAAGGAAGCATGCTCACCACTATGGAACCCAATAGTCTTTTGGAGAAACTTGAGATTCCCTGGTACATGTTTAGAGGTGTAGCATGAACACCCTGGCTGGCACAGGAGCCCTGATGGTGCAGTAGTTAAATGCTGCTACTGCAGCGATAACGTCATGAGTTCGATCCTACACAGGGCTCCAAGATTGACTCAGCCTTCCGTTCTTTCGTAGGCATTTCTAGGGGGGTGCAAAAGGTGCAGACTGCACCAGGTGACACCTCATAGAGCAGTGGTCCCCACAGTGTGCTCTTTAAGGGATTTTAGACTTCTTCTCCCAGAATCCCAGAGTATTGGCCAACATGGCTGAAGCTTCTGGGAGCTGAACTCCAAAATCCCTTAAAGGATACACTTTGGGGACCACTGTCATAAAGGGTAGATCAGGTCCTTCTAGTGTGGAGTGTACCTCTGCACCACTCTGCAGGTACACTAGACTCTCAAAGGCTGAATGCCCTGAGAAGGACCCAGTGCACGCATCCATAAGCATTGTGGAGGCCAGATGGGACAGTTAGTAAGCCATAGCAAACTCCTGGAGGCCTCTCCCTTCAACAAATGGCAACTGGACGCCTTCAGGATGTGCAAATATGGTGAGCAGACTAGGACAAACCAGGATATGGACAGTCCGTTCAGTCCAAGATTAAAAAATATGCAACTGTTAAGCAATATCAATAGTCAAAAGTGAAAATCTAAGACCGAGACAGCAGAAAAGCAGCCCAATTAAAATTTACTTTAAAATTAAAATCTGTCATTACAGAACAAAGCGAAACAGTCAATAATACAATGGCACAGTGTCAAAGCTCTACAAGTGTCAAGTAAAATTGAACAAAACAGGCATGACAAAATAAACAGATCTTTATTCCCCCAAGGGACAGAGTGTTCAAGCTGATACTAACTGCCACTGCCCTGAAGTTGACACCAAAATGTTTTGCAACCTCCTCTGAAACTAGCAACAACTTGCAATTATTTTAAAAAAGAATCTGCTCAGGCTTTTAGCAGTCAAATTTGAAGCCATGTCTATAGGAAAGATATGAGATTATATAAGAGCATAAGGTTAGTCAAAAAGCACAAACCCATGGTTTACCACTACCATACTCTCCAATACTTCACAAATGAATACTGAGATATGTATGGCCAAACAACATCAGAGCGCGGTTGAGATGGCAAATGCTATTCATGAGGAAGAATATGCAAGCTAGAAGAAAATGCAGCAGTTTGCTTTTGCCTCAGTCTATAGGAAAGGTCTGCCTACTCCTGTTTGCTCCCTCTTACTTTTGCATTTCAAACTCAGTTTGCAGCAAGTGACACAGGCTGAATAAAAAAGGAGGGAAAAGGAGGAGACGTCAGAACCTGGGACATTTTAAAAACAGCTGAAAATGTAGGATTACAAAGTAGTAATCCTAACTGTTCCTGCCAAATTCATTGCTTACTGTTTACTTTTATGTTGGTCTCTCGGATCTGCTCGGTTACAAGGTTTACTTGATGGTATCTCATTCATAGGGTCCCCATCAGTTAAATCCAACTTGATGGCAAATGACAACAGCCAAGGTCTTATGACTCGAATGACTGACTCAAGAGTAGATCCTGTGGGATGAATGCAACTAAGAGATTTTTGAGGTTAGCAATCTCAGCAATTGACTGCCCCCTACTTGCAACCCTTTTATAAAAAATAAAGAATCCATATTACTGAAACTAGGCATTCCTTTATATTAATTGCACTGGAGAGTTGTAGAAACACTAGAAGCGTATGGCAAATAAAGAACAAATAAGGCCAACCAGAATCTTGGGAACATAATTTCAGGCAACTTTCTATATTGTTGGAGGCATGTTTAGCGAGAACATTTCTCAGTAAACTGCACCCAGTCTGTCAAACTCCCTCCATGGAAGCTAGGCTAGTCCCCCCCTCTCTCTCCTCCTTCTAGAAGCAGCAAAAGAGTTTTAAAATTTTTATTTTGATAGGTTTTGAGCTATTAACTGGTTGCTATGGATGGTTCTGTAAAAAGAGAGTATGATATTTTTATCACTGTTATCTCCAAATGCTTTCAAAATGTTTTAAATCAATAGACATTTTAATAAGGTATTTTACATAGCTGGTTTTACTATTATGAGTGCATTCTAGCTGTTTTACTCCCATCTATGTTGTGAGCTGTTTCAGTCTATATACAGTACTATGAAGCTTTTCTATTGCCGGGGGAAGGGGGGGGGAAGAAAATATTCACATAAATTAATATCCTCTGCTGTACAAAACTCTTTTTGTCTCAAAGACACATCTTCCCAAACATGCTGAGCCATTGAAATTTAATTCCACAAATACAATAAGTTTTTGGTTTTATCAAGAGTGAGGTAAATATTCACTGAGACGTGTCTGTAGGAATGTATCAAAATCTGTTTATTTTAATTACCCTGCAAAACTGCAATGCAAAGGGAGAGACCACTGCAAACCTAATTTATTAAACCGTGAAAGAGGTGGCTATGATAACTGAAAAAGTGAAATATGCGACAAATTTGATTATGATGTGTTTATTTGATGTAAAATAATTAGATGGTGACTTAGTGGAAGCAATCCTACACAGCCATAAAATTAACTGAGGACCCTGGTTCACTCAGTCTCTCTCAGCTTGGTTTGCCTTATGGGATGGTTGTAAGAAAAAGAGAGAGAAAGGGAGCTGTGGAGGCCACCTTAAAGTTCACTGGGGGATAGAAGAAGTAAAAACATAAATATGCTTTTCTCCTTCAAATAATTTTTCATCCACTAAGCAACTTGAGGTTCCCAACGCATTAATCATTGCTAATATACCCAACTTCATCCAAGTGGGAATGACAAAAACTACAGATGAAGTTAAGAAACCATAGATTCATGTGTTCATTGTAGTTGTGTGCCTTCAAGTTGTTTCCAACATATAGCGACCCTAAGGCCAAGCTATCATGGGGTTTTCTTGACACAATTTGTTCGGAGGAGGTTTGCCATTGCCTTCCCCTGAGGCTACAGATGGATCTGTATATTTGGGCAGCATATTCTTAAACAAGTTGGGAATTGAACCCTGGTCTCCAGAGTTAGTCCAACACCCAAACCACTCCGCCATGTTGCTTTGCCATCCTTGTGTACCTAATGTGCATTTATTAAAACACCTGATAATGAAATTAATAATTACATGCATGTGTACCTGATTATTAATTTTACAATCAGCTGTTTTACAAAAGGCAAATCACTATCGTGCTATTTATTTTAATTCATGATTGGAGTATGATAGTTAACTCCTAGGTTACAAGATTTTACATCCACAAGTATTAAGAGAAGGCACTAAGTGTGATGTCTTCTTTGCATCCATTTTCTGCATTCTTGCAGTGTGCACTGAGCATGGCACAGAGGAGTAGTGGGCAGAAGGCAATGCTTGGGGGCCACATTCTCCTCCCCCCAGTACCTTGAAGGACAGTCTCTTGCTGTGCCCCACACCTCCCATCATACTGTATTACAGCAATGAATTTATAAAAGCAAGAGGGAAAAACAAGAGAAGGATTTTATTTATTTATCTACCTAGATTAGGAGGTTAAGAAACTGGGTTTTCAAAGACGCATGCAGCTTTTTCCACCCCTATTTCTAAACAGGGATTGTTCTAAACAGGGACTGGGAGGGAACTTAAATCATAAACAGGATTTTTTTGTCCTCGTTTAAGGTTTGTGGGTTTTTTCCTGTTGTGGTGGAACACATATATTTAAACATAAATTTAAAGCTAAGAATATCCCTCCTTCAAGATAAAACATAACTGAATTACATTTACTGTACTAGCACAATAATAATAATAATAATAATAATAATAATAATAATAATAATAATAATAGGATTTATTTATATGCCGCCCAATCACTGGGAATCCGGGCGGCTTACAACAGAGG